>NW_020272938.1:335497-449964 GCF_003268045.1 Sipha flava
TATATATATATATATATATATATATATATATATATATATATATATTAAGTAATTCCTTGGAAAATAAATTGTAAATTATTTATTAAATATATAATAATATATATATAATAATATAATTGTTTATTTTATTACTATTGTAGTTCTAGGAATTTATAATGTGACCGATAGAAGGTCGATAGCCTGATAACAGGTTACTCAAATTAATGTTCATTTACTTCTCACAGTGCCACAGCCGAAATGTACATACTGTTGTATGAATTACCTAATTATTACTCCTTAAAACATGATGCGCTCCTTTCCATTAAAAGAGATACATTTTGAGTCAGTTGGAGCGGTAAAAATAAAATCAACAGAAGTATTAAAGGCACTAAGAGAAAAAAATTTTCAACATTGTTTCAATCAATGGAAAATATGAGTGGAGCGATTTATCAAATTTGGAGGAGAATATGTAGAAGGGGAGAAATGTTAAATTATTAAAAACTGTAAATAAAATGATTTTAAAGTAAAAATCTCGTTATCTAGTAGCTATGCCTCGTTTAATGGTATAAGACAGGGAGGGGCAAGTCAAAGTTACTGGAGGGTCAATTTTTGGAAAATTAAAATCTAGCGGGCCAGAGCATAATAAATTCAACACACACGACAAGAATAATACAAAGAAACTGATATAGTAGAATAGTCCGGTTCAAACAGCTTTTGTTGAAAGCTATATGTATACATTTAGAAGGTAAACTTTAAAATTGTATGATATAATTTGAAAATATAGCACGGGCCAGATAAAAAAGGCTCGTGGGCCACCAGTTGCCCACCCCTGGTATAAGGTATTGTGAATATAATAGTGGTATAATTTAAATATTGGTTTTAGTAATGGTAGGGGTGTTGGTTCATAATGTAGCATCAACAAGGTTTGAACTCTAGTTGCATAACTGCATCAAGGGGTGCTAAATTATTATGCTCCTCCTTATATTGACCCTTAATATTAATGTTATGTACTGCGGCTATACCTCATGGATCAACTAAACAGCAACTATCGTAAACAGTGCCGTCGTTCGTGAACAGGCAACATGGGCGATTGCCTAAGGCACTTAAAATAAATTCAGAGCTCACAATTTGTCGAGTTAGAATAGTTAAATATAATTAGATATGTAAGGAAATTGTACTGATTTTTCTTAAAACCTTTTGACAGCACTGATCGTTAACAGGGGCGGCTCCAGAGCCTTGGTTTGGGGGGGGGGGGGAAGTTATAATTTTACAAAATCTTATAACAAAAAAAAAAACAACAATTTTTCCAACACAAATCCAAGTCGTCTATTTTTAAAATTGGCAAAAATATCAATAATATGATCTATTTGATCTGGAATATCTACTTTATGACATATATTAATTAGACATAATGCTGATAGTCTATCTTCAATCATTCTTGAACGAAGCCAGGTTTTTAGTTTCCGAAGTGTGGAGAAACTCCTTTCAACCGTCATATCTCTATGTCTCTATCAACATACTTGTGCGTGTCGTATGATAGTCCATATTATAATCAGTGGCGGATTAGGAGGCAAGCTAAAAGGCTTATAGCCTAAAGCGGCTTTTTTGGAAGGGTGACTTTTTTTTTTATAGAATTAAGTGTTATTATTAACTTATTAAGTAGGTATATTTATTTTAATATATATTTTTTTATAATTTTCATATAAACACGAATAAAAATAATTTTAAAAAGGTATAATAATATATTAATATGTACATTGTATGATGCGTACATATAAGCTATAGTAAGAATATTACAATTATTATTATAATTTGAAAATATTTTATTTGTAATAAGATAATTACAGTTAGTTACTAGTTATTATCAATAACTTATTACTAATAACTAACTTATTACTATAACTACTTATGTACTTACTGGGAACATTCGACTATTCAAGTACAGGTATTTTCATATCTGGCTAATTATATTTCTGTTATATGATTGTATAAACATTGTTTATTTGTACTGGTAATAATGGTATCTGAAGTAAAATAATAATCATGAAATATTTTATTTTTAGAAGTTTTCTATTTTAAAGATTTTATTTTTTATATATATATTTTTTTTTTTTTGGTAAAAAAACTGAATAAAATTTGAAGAGAAGGGTTTAGATCAAATATTGTTGGTTCCTTAGTAGAGTGATAGGGGGGGGGGGCAGAATGAATAAGCCTAGGGGCACCAAAACGCTAAATCCTCCACTGATTATAATATGCATTTTTTATTAACAATATAATTTTTTTTATAAATACGGTACGGGCTTGGGGGGCCGCGGCCCTAGCCCCCCTGGATCCACCCCTGATCATAAACAGAATGCAATCGGGATTAGGGGTGGCAAAAAAAATCGATATTTTTCTTCCCATAATATCAGCACATCAATATTTAATATTATTTAAATTTTTGATGTATCGTTTACTGATATATGGAGGTCAGGGAAATTTTTGCCATCCCTTATCGGGATAACCGTGGAACTATAATTTCCTTATGTCGCACGTTGTTCACTAGCACTCCGATGGACAGTTTAAATTTTGGAGATATTTTGTTGTTCTTCCATGAGCCAACAACCTTGATAAATACAACAAACACTATCATCTTATATCAATTTTAGTTTATTTTTTTCGGGACGTTTCGTTCTTTTACGAAGCGTGTTTTATACTGTAATAAAATAACTGTTACTTTCATTATTTACTTGGAAGTTTAAATCTGTTTAGCTTGTATTTTTATTCATAATCTATAATACACCAGACACGTGTAAAAACTATTGATTTTGTGTTTTATTACGTGTTAATACACATGAAGTGTCCGGTAAGATGATAAGTTGATTGTATTATACTTTTTGAAATAGATGATTATTGTTTTCAAGTTATTATTATTTTTTAAATTTTAGCATTTACGGGTTTACACGTCATGGATGAGTCGAATTTAACAACCGGTACATCTTCGACTGGTTTTTTACCTACAACTTCAGCAAACTATTTAGTTATGCCTTTTACTCCTACGGTGCCTAGTGTTCCAATGCCACAGTCTGTAGTATGGACTCCAATGCAACAATCTTCATTAGTGGTTCCTGTGACGCCACATGTTGTGTCTGCTCCTCCACGTTTTAACCCTCGTGCTACTCGGAAAAATTTCCGTCAACCAACACCTTCAGAACCAGCTATTACTGTATTTGTTGGTAATATTTCTGAAAAAGCTCCAGATACTATGATTAGGCATATTTTGGCAACTTGTGGAAACATTGCTTCTTGGAAAAGGGTACAAGGATTTGGTTTTTGTGAATATTATGGAGCTCAAGCTGCATTACGTGCCATTAAAGTTCTACATGATATGGAAGTAGGTGATAAAAAACTTGTAGTCAAAGTAGATGCAAAAGCACAAGAAACATTGGATCAATTTAAGGCAGAAAAAAAAGGTACTGATGATCCTGAAGAAAATCAACAATTTGAAGTATTTTGTAGACAGAGAATAAGTAGTATTATTAGTGAGCATAATGATGAAATGAACAAAGAAGGAAATAAAAATGAAGAAGAAGACAAACCAAGTATTGTTGATGGTGTTGGATTTGATTTGGTACCGAATGAAGATGAAAAAAAAAGTTTAATTACTAGAGAAATAGGTAAGTTTCGAGAAGTTATGAAAAAACGAGAAGAGGAGAAAGAAGTTGAAAGAAAAAAGAAACAGGAAAAAGAAAAATTAAATGGAAGACATGCGACTCCTGATAGTCCAGATGAAGATGAAATTAGAAGAATACGCCGTAGAGAAGAACGTGATAAAAGAGATAAAGAAAAAGAAGAAAGAGACAAAAGAGAAAGAGAAAGAGATGAAAGAGATAAACGTGATAGAGAGAAGAAAGAAAGAAGAGACAAAGAAAGAGAACGAGAAAAAAAAGATAGAGAAAAAAGCATCGATAAAGAAAATCGTAAAGAAAAAGAACCAGAAAAAAGCAGAGGCCATTATGATAAAAATAGATTAAGAGAAAAAGAAATGGAAGAAGAAGAACTGGAAATGAAAAAAGAAGATGATCGGAGAAGGGAAAGAGAAATAGCATATCAAGAAAAACGCAAGCAGTGGGAAATTAGAGAAAATCAGAAGAAAAAAGAATTGGCCAAAGAACGTTCTAAAAAACAAATGATAGAAGAAGAACGAGAAAGAAATGCTAAAAAATTAAAAGAATTTTTGGAAGATTATGATGATGATAAAGATGATCAGAAATATTATAAAGGTAGAGAGTTGCAAAAACGAATTGAGCTTAGAGAAAAAGAAATAGAAGAAGATGGAAGAGATAGACAAAAAGAAAAAGATGAACTTGAAGCTATCAGGGAAAAAATATACAACAGTGACTTCAAAGACCCAGAACTAGAATTTGCTAAGGTATTAAAAGCCAGAGAAGAAATGTATAAGCCTAAACTATTAATAGATGTTGCTGAAAAACAAAGAGATAAATTAAAACGTTATGAAATGGAAATTGAAAAAGAAATTCAAAAACAAAAAAATATAGAAGCTGAGCAAGAACGACAGCGCCATGTTATGGAAAAAGCACAGACGCCCAGTCCTCAGCAACCAGCTACTCCTCCCAGCCTTGAACCTCAAACACCTCCGCCTGAGTTTGCACCTATGACTCAATCAACAACTTTAATGATTAAGAAAAGAATGGACGTTAAAGATGTATTCAACAATGACGATGAAGAACTTCCACGACCGAAAAAAAGAAAATTAGTTCCTCTTGATTATACAGATAAAAAAGAAGAAGAGAGTAAAGCTGTTGAAGAAAAGAAAAAAAATATACGCCAATTAATTGAACGTATTCCCACTGATAAAGATGACTTGTTTTCATTTCTTCTTGATTGGACTGTTGTCGACAATCAATTAATGGAAAAACGTATCAGACCTTGGATTAATAAAAAAATCATCGAATACATTGGTGAACCAGAACCAACTCTAGTAGATTTTATATGTTCAAAGGTATTAGCTGGTAGCAGTCCTCAAGCTATACTTGATGATGTTCAAATGGTGCTTGATGAAGAAGCTGAAGTGTTTGTTGTAAAAATGTGGAGACTTCTTGTCTATGAAGTTGAAGCTAAAAAATTAGGATTAGTTAAATTAGAAGAAAATGGTCATAAAGATCCTTAATATTTCAATACTAACTTTTGTAAATATAATCTTTTAATATTTTACAAATTTGGAAATGTTTCAACCTCAGTTTTTAGTTTAATAATAATTTGCCACTGTCTCATAAGGTAAAATTGGCTGAGTTTTAATTTATCAAAGAATTATTGTTATTGGATCAAAATCTGTATTATTCATATTTTGTGTTTTTAAGTTAAATGTACAACTATTTTCATCGATCATTTTACTGCTTTAAATTATATATTAACTTATGAGTACAAATTACATATATATTATATGTATGTACATTTTTATTTATTTTATATTTGTAAAATAAACTAATTAATATTACTATATATATATATGATATTTTATTCAAGTTAATATTTCAAATACATGTTTAACTATGAATTGAAGTCGAATTCAAGTAAACTTATTATTATACTTCTGAAAAATATTCATACCTATGTGCATAAATAATTATATATTATAGTTGACTATTATAAAGAAACTGTTCAATTGTAAATATTGTTATTTCAGTAAAACTAGAAATGTAAGTATTATAAACATTAAATATAATTAATTACACTCTTATTTACTTTTTATGCAATAATTTTTTTCTTTATAAAAGAAATAAATGAAATATTTTTAACCGGAAAATTTATGTATTTTTTTTTCATTTATTTTATATTGTATTTCCATAATAAATTAGCTCACATTTTTATAAGAGCAGTATTACTACTACATTTATCATCTAAAAATAAGTTTTTTTATATTATTTCATTACTTATAGGAACATAGTTATATTAATATTATCAAAAAAGCAAGATATTTTATAGTAGTAAAGGTAAGCTTGACAAGGAATTAGAGTAAACATTTTTAATAATATATATATATATAAAAAAAGTTTTTAATTTACATATTTGTATTCTCACAGTAATATCCTGACATTTATTAATCATAAATATCATATTTTTAAACTTAATAATAATAAAATTATATACTATTCTATTATACCCAATAAGAACAAACAAGTTTTGATCAAGAGTAGGTATCAGGAAGTATGTGAAAATGTAATACTGCAATAAAAGTAAAATAAGTATTAAATGTATCAAAATGTAAATAATTAAATGATTGATCCAAATGTAACTTAAAAAAAAACAAAACTATGGATGATGTTAAAAATTACAAGTTAACACATAGACATTACATCAAGATATAAGTGTACAGTCATCAAAATAAATTAAATACATTAGCAAATGTAATATTTGAAATAATAATTATAAAATAACATATTAAAAATAAATTAATTTACATTTTTTCATCTTTGATCAATAAGTATCCATTTTTCTTATTGATTTTAATTTTTAACATAGACAATATTCAATTATTTACCTCATTTACAATTTTTTTTATAATGATTGAATTATTTTAGCAAAAGCTTAGAACCAGTGACGTAAGTATGCAAATTTGGCCTTGATGCAAAAAGCTTAAAGGGCTCTCTTCCTATAATATCAAATATAAATTAATAAATATGAATAAAACTACCTAGATGTTAACCTATCTTTAATTGTGTATTTTATTATTATTTTTTTTTTTTATTGTATATTAAGTATTTAAATTTAGTAAGTATACACAGATATATTATAATTTACATGTATTAACAAATAAAAAAAATATACAAAATAACAGATTTATATTAAAATTTTACTCTTTGCGCTTTTAAATTCGCAGTTGTCGGTAAGTTTTGAAACGTTTGTAACTTCTGCTTCTCCGGCTTCTATGTATAATAACGCGGTAGGTATTTGATAGTCGTTCTTGCCCTATAGAATTCTTGATAATTTTAAATTTCGAGAACGATCGCTCAACTGTAGCCCCCGTTACAGGTATTATTAAAAACATAATTAATGAAAATACTTCTAGAAAACTACTGTTCATATCATAATATTTTATAATTTCAATAATACTTTAGTACTATTGAAGTCATAGAAATAAAAACTTAGATGAAAATGTACAGAAATGTATAGTTCTTTGATATGAAATCGATTAAAATTAATACTTAAATTGTCATCATAAATTTAGATTTTTATTCTTTAAAATAGTTTTATATGGTTTGAGATTTAAGTTTTCTGAAAGTTTAGGACATGTAATTTTAAATAACTTGTGTTAAACGCAATTTAAATATTTTTTTTGAAAATAAATTTCATTTTATAATTAAAGTTTGAAGTTAAGATTCTTAATATTTAAATTATACAAGTACATATTTAAACATTGACTGAAATTTTAGTTTTTATTTGGATCTTTCTTTTAGAGATTAAAAAATACTGCATTTTTATATTTTAATTGAGTCTGTATCAACTTTGATTATAAAGGTTTTCTAATTTTAACTGGGGACATATTTGACAATAATTATTTATAAGTACGTATATTCTGAGGCTCATCTGAGCTCTAATTATAGCCAATATTTTTAGACCAGTATGGTATTTATATTTTTTTACTCATTTTAATTGGTTTCTGATTGACTTATGACCAGTAAATTAAAGAAATTATGAATAGTAATTGAACAGATAACTATTATACTTAATATAAACAGTAAAATTATTCCACTTTTAAATGTAAGGCCAAAAAACATTAATCAAAAATTATTTTTCCAGTATTATTCAGTTGTAAATTTAAAATATAATTAAATATTATCAATGTTTAAATTTAATATTACCAGTCATTAATTAGACATGATTAAGCACCCTCAACTTAGTTTAAAGTACATCCATGTTCCAGTGTTGTAAAATAAAAATATCTATAGCTAATGACATTGTTCCATACGAAATATTAAACACAATTAGGACTCTAGACAAAATCAATACTTTTAGAATCTCTTTAGGTTTTGAAAAAATGCATTTATTCAACTATAGACAATTAATTAATTATATATTAATATTATTAAATTATAAAAAAAATTATTTTTATTAAAATCTAAGTACTGTAATTAATAAATTTTCTTTAAACATTTTAAAAACTATATAATAATGAATCCAACAATTTTACTTTTTAAATAATTTATATATACTTATATCAACGTTTAATGAACATCATTTTGAAGAAAAGTCATATATTAATATACATTATCTTCAGTTTAATTTTGATGTATTATACATTGTACATAACCGTCCCAACCAAAACTAAATTCAGTTGATTGCTGGATGCATACCAGTTATTATTTTTATTATTTAATAACATATATATAAAAATATTAAATAATTTCCTTTTTTGCTCATCAGTGTTTCAAAAAGTTTTCGGTTTTGTGTTAGCTTAAGTAGCAACATATCCTAATAACAGTCCTGTCTACCACCAAGGAAATGCCGCCCCAGACATAGGTCTTTGTTACCTGTGCATTCCACTAGGCCTGAACATAATTGCTTATATTGATGGGAAAATATGTTTAACACTTTAAATTTTAATATTATACAAAAACAAAACTATGCATTTTATTAAGTTAAATTTCTTATACTGATATTGGAAGTATAATATAATAAATATTGATTAAATTTTATGTTAGGGGTGTAAGTTAATAATGTAGCACTACCAAGTTTTGAATTCTAGTTACACCATAACTCAAGATATCAAACATAGAAATTGTATTTGAGGACCCGATATATTTTTTATATGAATAGGGACAAATGGACGTTAAAAAAAATATATATATATGTTATAAAACCATTGATATTTTATGTTCATAATATAACTAATGGTATCGTATCATAATATTAAACCTTACCGAATTTTATCGTTTGGGCAATGGGTACCTTTTATAACAATATATATAACTTATTGGGTTTTACAACTTATAATAATTATTATACTATATCGAAACATGGTGATATACAAAACAAAACAATACAATACACATCTATAACCGAGTTAACAGTGTACAAATTGCATTCAAGTGTACATGTAAGATATCATTATTAATTTAAATTGTGATGGTAAAGTGTTTTTGAATGAATATTTTTGACATTAAAATTTACATATTATAATAAATATAAATAACTTATTTTATTTACTGATTTCTATCTTTATATATATAAAAATTTCGTGTCACGATGTATGTTCGCGATAATCTCCGAAACTACTGGATCGATTTTGATGAAATTTTTTACACCGTGTGTAATTCGGTCCAACTTAAAATATAGGATAGTTTTTTTCAAATTTTTTAATATTTTAAATATTTTAATTAACTTTTTAATAAAAACCGGAAACATCGATGAAAATTTAAACGCCAATGACATCGGAACTGCATGTATTTTACCTTCAAGCTACATCGGCAGTCCACGGAGCATGCAGGAATACATACAAGATGCGATGACTTATGTACGTCATTACGGTCGACCTGATTTGTTTGTTACATTTACGTGTAATCCAAATTGGGAAGAAATAAAAAGTTTGTTATTACCAGGCCAACAATCAATACATCGTCACGATATCGTTACACGTGTGTTTAAACAAAAGTTAAAATCTTTAATTAATTTAATTGTAAAATATTCAGGTTTTGGTAACACACGTTGCTGGCTGTATTCTATTGAGTGGCAAAAGCGAGGTTTGCCTCATTCTCATATTTTGGTTTGGCTTGAAGATAAAATCCGTCCAGAAGAAATTGACCAAATAATTTCTGCCGAAATTCCGGATCCACTGACTCAGAATTGTTCGATATTGTTACCAGTCACATGATCCACGGACCGTGTGGTGCTTTTAACATGGCATCACCATGCATGGAAGAAGGAAGGTGTAAGAAACGTTTCCCGAAACCCTTTACCAATGATACTATTACGGATATCGATGGTTATCCATTGTATCGCCGCAGTGACCCTGAGCATGGTGGTCACACATTTACAATTCGAAAGTCGAATTCTATAAATGAAGTTGAAATTGATAATCGGTGGGTAGTTCCGTACTCACCATTGCTGTCAAAAGCGTATAAGGCTCATATTAATGTCGAGTTTTGCAGTTCCGTCAAATCCATTAAGTACATTTGTAAATATGTTAATAAAGGAAGTGATTTGGCCGTATTTGAAATACAAAATATAAACAAAAATGACGAAATAGCAAGATACCAGATGGGTAGATATATAAGCAGCAGCGAAGCTATCTGGCGTATTTTCAGTTTTCCAATACACGAAAGAGAACCTTCTGTCCAGCATCTTGCAGTACATCTTGAAAACGGTCAACGAGTATATTTTACCGAAGAAAACATTCTCCAAAGAGCATTTGAGACACCGAAAACGACACTAACTGAATTCTTTACATTATGTCAAAAATCTGATGTATTCGGCCAATTTGCAAAAACATTATTATATACCGATGTTCTACGCTATTTTACATGGAATAAAATAGGGAAAAAGTGGGAGCCCCATAAGCAAGGAAAACCACATCCATCGATCCCAGGCATATTTAAAGCTAAGACATTGGGACGACTTTACACTGTACATCCTAAACAACGTGAATGCTTCTTTTTGCGTTTATTGCTGGTGAATATTCCCGGACCAACATCTTCCGAATATTTGCGAACAGTGAACGATCGAGTGTTCAATACATATCAAGATGCATGTTGCGAGTTGCAACTACTGGAAGCAGATAATCATTGGGACTTGACACATGCTGATGCAGCATTGATATCTACACCGAATAATATTCGTCAACTATTTGCAATAATTTTGACAACATGTTTTCCAACACAATCATCGACTCTGTGGGAAAAATATAAAAATTATATGACTGAAGATATACTGCATCGAATTAGACGAACAAATCAATGTCCAAATTTAGATTTCACACCAGAGATGTATAATAAAGCATTAGTGTTGATCGAAGATTTATGTATTTTAATTTCAAATTTGCCACTTAGTCATTATGGAATGTCATCACCTGATCGCCCGGCTGCCGACTTAGTTAACACTGATTTGCAACGAGAAAAACAGTACAATGACGTTGACTTAGCTACAATTATTGTGAATAATGAGCCATTACTGACAGCCGAACAAAAAAATATTTATAATCGGATAATGCTGACCGTTGATGCTGACCAAGGTGGGTTTTTTTTCTTAGACGCACCAGGTGGAACAGGTAAGACATTCTTAATATCATTAATTCTTGCAAAGACACGTTCCCAACAGAAAATTGCTTTGGCAATTGCATCGTCAGGCATTGCTGCAACTTTGTTAGATGGTGGACGAACAGCACATTCAGCATTGAAGTTGCCATTAGACATTCATAACAAACCAAACGCAATGTGTAACATTAAAAAAAAAAAGCGGAATGGCTACAGTGTTGCAAAAAAGTGCAATAATAATTTGGGATGAGTGTACTATGACTCATAAACATTCACTTGAAGCATTTCATAGAACTATGCAAGATTTGAAAGGCAACCATAAACTTTTCGGTGGTACTGTTTTACTACTGTCCGGTGATTTCCGGCAGACTTTACCAGTTATTCCTCACTCTACTTTTGCCGATGAGATCAACGCATGCTTAAAACAATCGTTTTTATGGACAAGTGTTGAGACACTTCGACTGACTATGAATATGCGAGTACAATTGCAAAATGATCCAACAGCACAAGTATTTTCTAAACAATTGCTGGATATTGGAAATGGTGAAATTGAGTTGCATCAAAATACACAATACATAAAATTACCAGATATTTTCTGCACTGTTGTTGAAACGAGAAATGAACTAATTGAGAGTGTCTTTCCGGATATATTGAATTATAATTTAGATCACAATTGGCTCTGTAATCGTGCTATTTTGGCAGCAAGAAATGTTGATGTGAACGAAATTAACTTCCATATACAACAGATTTTGTCCGGTGATTTGATGTCTTTTAAATCAATCGACACAGTTATTGATGAAAACGAAATCGTAAACTTTCCAACTGAATTTCTGAATTCTCTGGATTTGCCAGGAATGCCACCACACAACCTTCAATTGAAAATTGGTTCACCAATTATTCTTCTACGTAATTTAAACCCACCTCAATTATGTAACGGTACACGTTTAGTCATAAAAAAAATGACCGAAAATATTCTTGAAGCAACAATTTTGTCGGGAAAATTTAAAGGAGATATCGTCCTGTTGCCACGTATTCCACTGATAGCGTCGGAATTTTCAATACCGTTTAAAAGGCTCCAATTTCCGATTTGTTTAGCTTTTGCGATGACTATAAATAAATCTCAAGGCCAAACAATGTCTATTTGCGGTTTGGATTTGGAAAACACGTTTCTCACATGGACAGCTATATGTTGCCTGCTCACGTGTAGGAAAACCATCAAATCTCTTCGTGTTAGCGAAAGACAGGTTAACCAGGAATGTTGTACACAAAGTAGTACTTAGATAATTTTTAGTTTTAATAATTTAATTTATTTTTGTATATTTTTAATGTATATAGTATTTTTTGTAAGTAGGTCACTGATTACAAACAATAATTTAATATAAGATGAATAAAATGTAAATTCAGAAAATATATATTTTGGTTTGTACTTAATTTCAACTTTTAGATACTTTACCTATTACTTTTAAATTTTCTCATACATAATAACACTAATACATGGCCTACGAAAATGCTAAAAAACCAACTAATACGCGGGCAACGCCGTGTCGGGACAGCTAGTATAAATATATATATTTTTTAATGTCCATTTGTCCTTACGTCCAAACGACTACGTCGATTTGTCCTAGATCGTTTTTTATAGTAATACTTATACCATAGTTGAAGTATATTTTATTTTAAATGGGAAGATTAAGTAAAAAATGTAGTCAACAATAAAGGTAATTGAAAAATGTTGTTTAAAAAACTTTATTTTATACAATCATTTTATCCAACAACAGGTACTACTGGAACAGCAGGTACCGCCACTTCTGGTTTAGTTTTGATATCACTAGTCGGTGCAATAGGTAGAATTTCTTCTTTAGGCTCAGCAACACTAACATTATCCGGCAAAGGCTTCTTTGGACCAAGTTTACCAGATTGATCCCACGGCAACATAATTTTTACCTTGATACCCAAAACTCCTAAAGAAATAAAAAAAATGTCAATGATAATATCCTATTAAAACAAACACCATATAATCAAAGATTACCTTGTCTCAACAGAACGTGTCTAGTAGCAACATTAACATAATCATTGCAAGGATCACCACTGTGAATCATAAGTCCATCTACGAATTTCATAGATTTAGCACGCTGACCTCTTAATTTACCAGATACTACAACTTCACATCCCTTAGCTCCACTTTCCATGATGAATCTCAATACACCATAGCATGCCCTTCTGACAGCTAGACCTCCGATTAACTTGTAACGCAATGACTCAGCTTGGGCAACAGCACATAATCCACGTTGAGCTACTTTTTCAGCGAAAAGTTCTACTGCTTTGTCTTTGAAATCAAAACGTTTCTGTATAAGAGAAGTGAGTTCACGAATACGACGTCCCTTGTCACCCAATACATTTTGGGTACGAGTAGCAGAGATAACAATTTCTGTACGTGATGGAGCAGCACGGACATCAACACCAGAATAACCATCCTCAGCAAGTTCTCGTGTCAAGAACTCATTTAGTTCAGCACGTAACATACCATCAGATACAAACTAAAATAAAAACAATGAGATTGTTATCATTAGTTATGATGGGACATTTTAAGTCATAAGTATTTAAGTATTTAATTAACCAAAGTATTGAATGATACATAAATGGTCTTACAATTAAAATATACCAGAATAAGATATATCTAAGATTGAAGTATGTTTTACTTAAAAATAACCGTACACATGGGTTTAGGTATGAAAAAATGCAAATTTTGATGTCATTGTATTAGCTTGTTTTAATAAGAATTAGTACGACGTATATCAGTGATTAGATTATTAATTTCTACGGAATTAAGCGCTAAATACTTAATGATCGTATCGAATACATTTACTCAACCTTTTCTTCACGGACGTCGTTTTGGCTGGCATCTTGTCTAAGGAAAGAACGGATAGGTAATCAGATGTTGTAACGAGTAACGAAATCAAAAACCAACTCAACACTTACCTTTATACTTGTTTTCGGGGGTTAAATAGAATATGACGGCACGCTACAATTTTCTAGATGTAACACAAATGGCATGAAAATTGTTAACCAAACTATTTCGTTGACGAAAAGCCAAGGCGACAGAGTGGCCAACATAACTTTCGTAAGCCTTGATTGTCCATGGATGTGGTTCGACCGCAAAATTTAATCTATTTCTTGTTTGGATATTAAACGGGCAGATGGCGCTGTAGCTTATAGAAACGACTATTTTACTGTGGTGAAATGCAATAGGTAATAATAATAATTAGTTATAATTGCTATAAAAAAGACAAAATTGACACATTCGAATTTCAAGTTTCGACATTTCGGACAAAATTCTAATTTTAGATACGTTGTGCCGGGTTCATGAGTTCAAGACAATTATTGCCCATCCCTGTCAGCCCCTAGTAAACCGAGCAGTCGCGGGTGGATTGTGCTGACTTTGATTTCCATCCTCGACATCCTACGTCGGGAACCCATGTTTTCGTTTGCGTCATAGAAAGAACTTTCAGATGTTTCTTCAACAAAATGTATTCGAGTTCAGGGCCGGGCCAATCATAGTGGCGCTTCTGGTAAAATGAAAATGTTGCGCCCTCGGGGTTGGGCACCACAACAAAAATAATTAATTCAATATAACAATATAATCATATTTTAGATTATAGATTATCGGTATTATTGTTGCCCGAAAATTTTATTTTTATATTTGTATATTACCCGGTGACTATGAGTTAAAGCGAAATAATTTATACCACGTTTTCCTCACAATTGTAAATTATACCTACGGGTTACGTGTATTATTAACATGGACATTATTATATATTAATATTATTTAATAGGCCAGGTATTTCACACTTTATAGTATCATTCCGTATCGCCGTATTTCCATCCAATATTAGTTCTGAAATTAATATAATAATATTTTGGTTTTGATTTTTAAAATCTAATTTAATGACCATCACATTTTGGGTCCTAATTCTCACTCGATATTTTTCGCCCCTGGCAAGCGCTCACTTTGTCAGGCTTTCGGCCCAGCTCTGTTCGAGGATAATGAGTAGTAAAAATTATTTTATTTGAATAATGTCCCATGGTTCAGTTTTAAATTTAATTTCCTAATATTTCACTGGATCTTCGTCTATGGTCTGCATATATTATTCTTATAATCTCATTACAGACTGTTTGGTTAGTAATGGTTAGTTTGCTCTTTGTTAAGTAATTTTTTCATTAAAATTTAATTGATTATTTGACGCGAAAAATAATCTTCAATTAGGTCCGAAATTAAAAAAAAATTATAATAATAAACTGTACGTATATATCATTTACATTTAATAAATATACACATGTGTATCATCACCGTCGTGTTGCGATGAATGTAAAACCGTTGGACAGTTAACGGGTAGCAAGTGGTTATGCTCTACCGGTGGAGGGTAAAATATTTGTGCGCCACCACTTGCTGCGAACCAACACCCGCCAGCGGCTTCCGTTACAATAACCCGCAGAGAACAGCTTTTACCACTTTACTTCTGCATCCACACCCTAACGAGTTTTGATAATTAAACAAATTACACTAGCGCGGTTTTTTTCATGAATTTTCCACGAGAACTCGGAACAGTCATAGCGTGTTTTTTTATTTATTTATTTTTAAGATCAATTAGATAAAAATAATTATTTTATTCCATTATATAACACTATCGTTGTATTTATTAACTTAACGCATATACTGATAACTGAGTGAAACGATTTTCTCCTATGGTAAAAAAATACATAAATGCAATGAGTTAGCAAGTGAAATTTATTACTTATTTTTTGTTGCGTGTTATGAAAAAATGTACATTATCCATTGTTTTGTCGTTAGCACGGACGCGCCGGTGTGTCCAACAATTTAGGTATGCTGTCACTCGCAAAAAAGTGTTATTAAAGTTCATCGAGACGAATTATGTACAGCAAACTTTATACAAAACATGATAAATTTAATTGGTTTTTGTTCTACTCAGGGCCAGCTCAAACAAAAATAAAGTGGTCATTATAATTCTTAATATCACATAAGTATTGGAGTATAGTTCTAACTATTTGTTTCTATAAATTTATTCAATAACTGATTTCAGATACCAATAGAAATAAAAAAATGTACGAGTCAATTTTGCAAATGCCGCCCCTATCAAAGTGCCGCTCTAGGTAGATGCCTAGCTCGCCTACACTTTGAGCCAGTTCTGGTCTTACTGTAATTTTCCATTGACCATTTATTCAATAATTTTCGTCGCCCGAGTATATATGCTCCCTCAATTAATAACAATAATCGACGTTTTATATTATTATTTGTTTTACAAGCTAATTATAAAACAATACCTGTCAGCTAAAGTCCCTAACTTTGTTTTCATATCTTCTAATTCAAATGTATTTCTACGTTAAACATATAACATGTTCAGACTGAAAAACTCATTAAAATGTAAAAAGTGTGCATTAGGTACTTGAATAAATGATCCTGTGATATTTTTTGCTTTCACATCGAGCTTAGTACTGTTGAAAAACTAGAATTACTTGGAATAAATCAGAGTGCGCACTTGAAAATTGTTTATATTTATTTAAAACTCAGGTATTTGATCTCTCGGTTAATTTTGTTTCACTGCATACTTTTTCACTTGCATTAATCCTTTAATAGTTAAGGAATATTATTATAATCGTATACAGCTGTACGGTATCGCCTGTACCTATTAAAAATATCTGCACCGTCACTGTAACAATTATTGTCTACACTCGTTTTAAATTTCTGTTCGATGTTTACAATTATAAATAATTTTTTATGATGAAATACCTAAAAGTTACTTATAAGTTCAAAACAATACAAAAATATAACGTATATTTACTCTTTTATATTATTTTGTATTTTTATTGTCTTTAGTAGAAGTGATTATTTTTATTTCAGTAATAACTCAGTGATATATCAGTAACATATCAGTGATAACTTGTTATGTAAGCTAGTATAGGTACTTATAATCATTATATTTGTAATTATTTATTTAGTATGAGGAATACTTTACAATTATTATAATGAAACTTATTTAACATTTTTACTTACGTAATTATTAGTATAATATATGCTAATAAATAAAAAATAAAAATTTTACAAATCATATTGAAATTCTATTTTTTACAATAAAAATCAAAGGAATATTAATATAATTTTTGCTGTCCCGAAAATGAGTAAATATTTATATATGAGTAAGAATCATGTGTAGGTAGGTGCATTAGTAATAAAATTGTATAGTTTTGGGTCGAATATTTTCGCTGGTACAACTTGTCCAACACAAGTGATCGCCTATAAAAAGTTCGAAATACATTCGTATATTTACTGCTATATTCCTGAATCTGTAATTTATTTTTATGGGTTTCTTAAAAGATTAAATTCTCTAAAAAAATAAAATAAATATTTATATATTTAAGGTTTCTGCTACTATAAAATACTTTTTAAGTGTTTCCGTCTATATTTTATTACATATTTATCACGAAATATAAATTTACCTAAAAGCTATAATAATATTTTTTTAATGAAGATCAATATAAAAAATATTATTTACTGTAAAAAACGTAAATTAATAAAACAATTAATTAGGAGTTAACAAGGGCGTTCATTAGGGTGACAAAGGGAAACATGTCTCCTTATTTTTTTCTATATATTATATATTTTTACATAAAATATTATAATTATTAATTTATATTAAATATATATCAAATTTATTTTGTTAGCTTATCTTATATTTCATGAACAAAATTTTACCACGGGAAAATTAATTCTGAGAATCTTAGATACTAATTACTAGAGCTCGGGTTTAAATGTCTTGAAAATCTAAAAAAAAAAAATAAGAAGTTCACTTTTATTTATTTTCGATGAATCACAATGCATATTACAGAAATAAATTCTTATTAATTTACTGTCGTTCTATAAAATAGTGATGGGTATATTTCGAATTACATTCTTTTACCCTTTTTATCTGGATCAAGTTGCCTTTTCTTATAAATAATAAATTAAGCATTTTAACTTAATTAGGAAGTTACTTTCTTTTATAAATTTATAATTAATACGTAGGTATACATTAACGAAGTAATTATTTGGAAGAACAAAATAAAAGTAATGGAGATCAAAAGATATTACTTGCTAATGGTTTAATATATTTATAAACATGTGAAGCTAATTAGTTAATTATACTGTGCATTGCAAACGTTTTAAGTTCTGTAAATATAGCGGCTTTATTCATAATTTTAGATATCCTATACTCCTAATTCCTTCATACTAACACTAATATAACGAAAGGCTTTACAAAAATTAATTTTTTGAAATTGTTGAATCAACGATTGGGTTCAATATTTACTGGTGTATCTACTGTATAATATATAAATATAAATTGAATGCCTTTAATGTTAATTATTTAATTAATATGATAATCAAAATTAATGATGTTTTAATTTTTTAATATTAAATGAAATTTTTTATTAGGAAAAAATGTTTATTATAATTTAAAATTATTAAATAAAATTGTATTATATTTACTTTTTTGAATATTAAATTTTAAACGTATTATTATGAAGTACATACATATGTATAAAAGTGTTACACTGATTAGTTTTAATAAATTGTGACTTAATAATAACTTTATTAAATATCAAAATAATAAAAAATAACGTTTTCATGTTTCGTTGATTTTTAAAAATATTTACGCCTCACTAAGGGGACACAGCCTCAGATTAAGAACCGCTGGATTAGAATATCTAATAGACGCAATATATCTCGGTCTTGAAAATGTAATGGAAAAAAATGATCACTGACTTTGTTCAAGGACAATAATATCATCCAGAAAAAATACAGTGAATTAAATAAATAACTTGATTTTACAGAAAATTCCCAGTTAAGAAAAACACGGTAGGTAATATTAAAGATAAGTGCACTGTCCACAAGAATTTTTAAATTATTATGAGCCTTATGTTAAAAATTGACGTTCCGATCAAATTGTTAAGAAACTTAAGCCCTCCCAATACGTGTTATGGCACATGGCTACTAATGAAAGAGTTGCAAGACAATATAATCTTGGCGATCATCCTCACGGAGTCAACAGTGTGACAACTTGCTTATACCAATATCGTTCAAAAGGCTGCAGTTTAAAGTTACAGCTTCATTTACCCTCACGATTAATAAGTTTCAGGGTCAAACATTCTCTCTGGTGGTCATTGATTTGAGAAAGGAGTGTTTTCCCACGAACAGTTATATGTTGGCTTATCTCGAGTTGAAACTCCAGAAAACCAATCCATTTTTCCATCAGACAATTGCATAACATCAAACATTGTAAACAAAGAAGTCTTAAACAATTAATATACTCGCCCAATACATACTAGCAGCTAACAAAAAATAAAATAAACATAAAAAAATAAGTTCTAAACACTCAGTAATAAGAAACACACAAGAAAATTGATTAACATCTAGTGAAGTGAGAATGGTTCAACTAATATATATATAAATGTATATATAGTATATACCAGAGGTTCCCAAACTGTGAGTTGTGACCCATAAGGGGGTCGCAATTATATTTTTAGTGGGCCGCGTTATATTTTTCATGTGTTTCTATTACTTGTGGTTGATGTTTAATTATTTATTTAGTTTTCTTATAAACTGTTATCTGCGTTTGTGACAATTACAAATTTATTGCGACCAATAGACATAAAATATTTTTTTATATGTCTATGCTCGACTGTGTCAACACAACGCAATCGAATTAATGATTATTGAAAATATAGCAATATATTTGAAACAAATTAGTACCTGTATGACGTTCAAATAAATTGATTATTTTCAGTAACAAACGGTACATTGAATACGATACATTCACGCAGTTTAAATCTTGCTATTTTTCAAATAACCAATAAATTCGTTTTTTCTTGTGATTTTGTACAATTACTATGGACAAATGGTTAAATAAAAAGTCAATAACTCAAAGTTCTACAAAAATTGAAGAAACAGAGATAATATCTGAGTCAGCGGTTAAAAGAGAAAATTAATTGATTTATTGATATAATTATTAATATTTATTGATGATGAGCTTACAACAAGTTCTTTGCAATCAAAATAAAAAAATGGATATCAATCCAGCTATGAAAAATAGGAAACAATTATATCCTTCACATTAAAATTATATACTTAATAATTAAATTACATAGTATAAACTTTTTTTTATAAATATAATACTTTTCTTCAATTTAAAATGATAAAAACAGCAAAAAAAAAAAATAGTGTAAACTTTGTTTTATAAATGTAATATTTTTCTTTAATTCAAAATGATAAAAATAGCAAAAAAAAAAAAAGGTCAATGATATTATTTTGGGTCGTCATAACTGAAATAATTTCCAAAATGGGTCGTACTATAAGAAGTTTGGGAACCTCTGGTATATACTAATAAATACAGTATGTAATAGTATATTAGTATATTAGTATATAATAATAAATACATAATTGTCTTTTTTTTTTAATAAATATTATAATTAAGTTTAATACTTAACACTTAGCGTTCAATACAACATTTATTTAATCTCTGTTTATTCATACCATAATATAAAAAATAATGTTCACAATAGTACACTATTTTATGCAATTATAAACTATGATTTAATTTAAAACTCTTAACAAAAAGGGATTTCTCCCTCAACGGTGGCATACTGTTTGCCTCTGATGTAGGCATGTCTATCTATATAAAATATATGTAGTATAAACAACATACAGTCCCACGATCCCTTATCCCTCGGCCTCGAGCAATTCAGTATGCTTCGTGACGTCAGTCGGTATGCTCTGTCGAACATTAAAAGAAATACATTCTATTGTCCCCAAGAAAAATAATGTTTTTTTAAAGTTTAAAATAAAGTAGAATAATTTAGTTTTCCACAATCTGAGGTTGGTATTATTTTTATTTGACAATATACTTAAATAATTATACCAATATTTAAATACTTACCCGTATTTAAAACTTTTTTAAATTATAGTATATAATATTATTTCAATAAATGTTTATCACGATATCATCATACATATATAATTTATATTATAAATGCTTAATTTAAACTGATATTTATAAAAAATGTATTTTGGGTGTTGATTGAAGTTATAATTTATTTCGTACAGTTGAAATTTGTTAGTTAAAAGTTTTGATTTTTAAAAATATAATTCAGCATGTGATATAATAATAAGTTATGATAATAATATAACAATATACGTTTTTCAATGTATGATTTTTTGTACATTCGTTGTATTTGCATTTTATAAAACTTGACACATATTACACGCAATTATTTAAAAATATAAATTATATTGAAATAATAAAATATATGTATGGTATGCATTAATTTTTAAAAAATAGATAAATAGTAGTTAATTATTTAGATATTATACTAAAAGAACGAAGTAGGCTACAGTAAAACACATAAAAAAACATGTAATTATAAATTGTAAACTGTATAATAAATATATAAATATATAATAAATCTAAACTGTAATTTTGTAATAGTAATTGATTATATTATTTTTTATGCATGCTAGTTTATGACATATTGTGTATCAAATATAAATAAAATGTACATTTTCTTATTATGCTTTACATTTTTTACTGTATTACCTACCATTTTTTTAATTAAATATTTTTATAATGTGTATAATATTCAATATTGATCTATTATAAAATAAAAAGTTTATAAAAACGAATTATTAATATTTTAAAATATTATTTTAATTGTAATTATAAATTAACATATGATACACAGGAGTTATTAATATTATTACTTATTACTGATATTTATGCAACATATAATTGCCATTTGCTATTTTAAATATATCAAATATATGCATAAATCGATGTTTATAGAATAGAGGGAGTTATAAGATAAACATAAATGTTATAAAATCTCTAAAAATCTCTAACGTTTTTTTTTTGTGTAGCACAAAATTCTGTATTGTAAACGTGTATTGTTGAATGTCGGTTGTCGAAAAGAAAAATTTAATTTTGAGTACATAAGTTAAATAATTCAAACCGTTTTTTTATAATACACTCATATACACACATACATATATACATACAATTTGGTTGTTGTTTACACTATAGGTAAATATGTGCAGTAATGGCTGTTGAATCATGTTTATCGCGGCTGACAGAACTCCTCGGTGATCGTTTGCTATTTGGTTCGACGACAGTACAGCTTAATGAGTCAACGTTCAATGGTTCTTTAATCGCATTGTACTTCGTTCCATTAGGCGATGAAATTGCCTCGATAGACGATCAGGCTCTACGTGATTTATACAAAACTGTAAATGAAAACGAGAAAAAACTTGATATTATACAGATTTGTTATCCAGACACAATTGACGATCGCAAATGTTTCGATGAACTGACGAAAAGCGTTCCGTGGCATACAGTCCTATATGAATATGTGGAGAAAAGGGTAATTTGAAAAAAATATTATAATACTTTCCCGTTTAAATATAATAATTAGATATAAAAATAAATTTTATAGAAATGCTTTTTTTACTTTCAGAAATTAATATGCGTTGTGATAATTTATAGTTGATTTAAATTACGAATTTCATTTTTGTAAGCCTATTATTATTCTACGAGATTAATTAAGTGATTACAATATTTGTAGATGTTTTAATTATTTAAAAATATTTTTAATATATATTTTTAATAATAACAGTCAATGTGCCTATTTGAAAAATATACATACGAGTATAATTTATATTAAAATATTTATTATATAATCAAAATAACATAGAAATAACAACTATATTGATGAAACAAATCATACTAAAAAAATTAGCTGGACGTTCGCTTTTTTTTAGGGGATAGAACATTATTACAACGAAGACCTCCTAGGGTCGCCATCCCAAAAGGACGATTTAGTAACCCCTCGGGATTCTCACATTTTAATAACAACTATTCCTCCCACTTCGTATATCATTCCCTTTTCAGCTTTCATACACATCACTTCTCCCCAAGATTTGGCACCCTCAGTAATTTTTTTGCATTTTATTACTCTGGGGTAGCCAACAGTTTTGCCTAGTAACTCTCGAACATGCACCTGCTATCTATTCATATATATATATACATTAAGCATATATCAGAGATACATAGCTGATTTATTGCAGTTTTACGCATTAACTATATAACCCTCTCCTTTGTTACACTACACCTCGACCACTGTTGAATCAATACTGCCATAAAATTACTACGTTTATGATACACTATACTTTTTATTTTTTCGTTTCACTGTTTTAAATGCAGCTATTATGTACAACACTTATAAACAGTTCTATACGTGTTTTTACTAAAATGTATATCACTAATGTATTCTATTGATTTGATGTCATGAAGTAGAAAAACATACGCTTTTAACTAAATAAAATAGCAAAGCTGTTTTATTATAAAAGTTAAAAATGTTATTAATTTTTATTGAACTATCTTATAATTTTCTTTTGTTCAACTTATTAGAGCAACTATTAGTATTTTGATTTAGTATTATTTTATTGAATAAAGGGAATCTTGTTTTAGTAAAAAAAAAAAAATTGATTTTTCATACATTTTAGTAATTGAATGGGTTGATAAAAAATTAAATATATTATTCTTCTTTAGTAAATTGTAAATCACATCTCTAAATAAAAATTGTTACCTAAAAACATAATTAATTTAATAAATTCAATATTTATTTAAAATAATAATTTGATAACGGCATATAAAAACTTAGTAATAAGTACTTAATTAAAAAATAAAAATGAAAAATACATCAAATACATTAAATTATAGTATAAATGATTTATAGATTATTATTGGGTTTTTAATAGTTAGTTTTTTTTTTTTTTTTTTTTTTAATAGAAGTAAGGCTTCAACATCATAGGTCATTAGCCCGGTATAAATTATAACAATATTAGAAATAGTAGAAAACAAAAGTAAAATTTACAAAAAGTATTTGAACTTAAAGACTATGGAAAACGTTTTATACATTATTAAAATTTGCTTATAAGATTAATTTTGGTTAGAAATTAAATAATTTTGGGGATGTTGTTTACGTTGAGTGCTTCATCCATATTAGAAGGTATTGCTAGGTTGTTTCTTATGTATCGGTACTTGATGAAATCAATGATAATGTGTTGGACTGGAAGGTTGGTGTGGCATTCGTCACAAGTGGGTGGTGGATCTTTGCTAATGAAGAAAGAATGAGTTAGAGATGAATGTCCGATTAGGCATTTCGTGATTGTAACTTCCTGTCGTCTGTTGAGGTAATAAAGTGTGATACATTTCTTTGTATTTTTTTAAATTGTTTTAAGTTTATAAGAGGGGGGGATGGTATCCCAATAATTTTGCCGTTTGAAAAATATTTTGTGTTTGATAGATGTTTTGATGTCATTAGTTGGTAGATTGGATATAGTTGGATGGGGGATAATTCTAGTTGCAAGGTCGGCTGCCTTGTCAGCCATTTCGTTGCCGGTTATACTTGTGTGGGATGGTACCCACATAAGTTCAATGTTTTTAGAGGTCGATTTTAATACTTTTTGGATATTTTGGGTGATTTCATTTGAGGATTCAGGGTTTTGATGGGAAAGTAAAGCTCTGAGTGAGTCGCTTAAGATTAGAATATCATTTGAGATAATGGTTTTGGCTAATATGGTAGCTTCGTAAATAGCTTGTGTTTCAGCAGAGAATATGCATGTTTCTGGTGGGAGTTTATAGAGCAGTTTAATATTATCTTGGGAAATTGCAAAACCGACCCCACGTGTGGATTTTGATGCATCCGTGTATATTTTCGTGAAGTGTGGGTATTTGGTTTAGAGAATATCATAGAAAAGAGTTGATAATATTAGAATTTGTGTCGTGTTTGCTTCGTTGTAAAAGCTCAGTATTGACATTGATTTGCCAAAGCCAATTGGGGTGGTTAGGATATGTGATTTTGTTTATTGTAGATGTACATATATTAAGATTATTGATAAGCTTGAAGAAGATGTCATGTATGGACGGCAAAGGTTTTTTTATTGAGACTATTCTATTTCAGATTTGGTTGTTGAAGAAGATGTTGTATCGTAAGTGATTTAGGGTGCTTTTCCTTTTAATTCCATAGTTTAAGAGTTCTTTTTCTCTGAATAGGTTGAGGGGTAGTTCACCAGCATAGCATAAAGTACTGACTGTGGGACTGGATCTGAAAGCTCCTGTTGATAAATGAATCCCTTCGTTGTGGATAGGGTTTAATGTTTTTAGGAGATTTTCTTTAGCTGTAATGTCAATTTTGGAGCCATATTATATTTGAGATAAAATAAGAGATTTATAAATTGTGTTGAGGGATTACATACTGGCACCTCATGTATGGCGGGAAAGTTTTTTTATGATGTTCATTCGTATTTTGCATGTATTTTTGAGTTTTTATATTTGCGGTGTCCATTTGAGTTTGTTGTCGAATATCATTCCAAGTATGCGAAGTTTTACATATGGGAATCGGAGAATTATTGAGGTATAATTGTGAGATTGCTTTAGGACTAGTGTGAAAGGCAATATATATATATGTATACATTCACTTTTAGTAGCAGAAAATTTGAAACTAGTTCTGTGTGACCAATCTTGGAGAATATTTAATAAATTTTGTAATATTTGAACAGATGTTTTGGTGTTTTGTTCGCTACAGTAAATGTGACAATTGTCAGCGAATAATAAATGTTTTGTGAGTTTTGGTATATTTTTGAAACTGTCATTGATGGCCAATAGAAACATTGTAACACTGATAACCGAATCTTGTGGGAGGAAATTTTCAATATGATGTATTTTTGATAATACTGAAAGAGCTCTAACTTGTATTTTACGATTTTTTAGGAAATTTTGTAAAAATAGAAACATATTGCCATTTATACCATTATTTTGAATGATTTGGAGGACTCCATTTCGCCATACCATTTCATATGCTTTTTCTATATCTAAAGAAATTAGTATAAGGTGTTGTTTTTGATTTTTTTACATTGCAGATATCCGTGTGGAGGGTAGCGAATATGTCAATGGTTGAGTGATTTTTTTCGGAAACCACATTGTTCTTTGATTATTAAATTGAATGTTTCTAAATGCTAAATAAAATGTTTATTAACCATTTTTCCATGGTTTTTGCTAGTGTATTAATAAGTGAAATAGGTCTATAGTTTATAATATTGAATTTGTTTTTATTGGGTTTAAGGATTGGAATCATGATCGTATTGTGCTATTGATCAGGGTATATGCCTTTGTCCCAAATTATGTTGAATATTTGGAGGAGAATATTATGGGCTATTATGGGTAGGTTTTGGATAAAAAAAAAAGGTATCCCATTAGGGCCAGGGCTTTTACTTTTGCATCCGGATAAGGCGTTATAGAGTTTATTTAAGCTAAAAGGCGAGTTCAGATGGTTATCGTCCTGATGGAAATTTGTTTCTAGTTCATGATAGTTCTGATATTGTCTTCAACAGTATTTTTGAAATTTACAAAATCTGGGTTGTAAGTTTAGCAGTCACTGTTTTTTATTTAAATGATTTGCGAAAGCTTCAACTATATTTGAAGGCAGTGAGAGTGTATTGTTATCGAAATGTAGGTAAAGGGGGAGTGGTTGATAGTTTATGCCCTTAATAAATTTTATCTTGTTTGATTTCCGATGGGGACGTTTTGGGATTTATTAAACTAGTAAACTTTTGCCTTGATTCTGTTTTGCTTTTTTTTGTTATGAATTTTGCTTGAGCACGCGCTTTTTTAGTTTTATATGGTCATCATCTAGTTTGATTTTTTTGAATCTATTTAGTGTTTTTTTATATAACTCGATTGCATCATTGCAATCCTTATTCCATCAGAGAACTTTTTTTCTTTTTAATTGCGAATTAGTTCTGCTGATGGCCTTATTTGCAGCTTCTAATATAATGTGACAAAACTGATCAATAATTATTTTGATTTGGATTTGATTCGTTACAAGTTCAAGATCAATTGGTTTTTCATTAAGATTTTGTGTTATAATATCCCTGTATAGATTCCAATTTAGACTTTTAAATTGCCATCGAGAAGGTGGGTGAATTTTGGTTGGTTTATTTAATATTTTTATTGATATTGGCCAATGGTTGCTGCCGCTGTATTCTATAAGGACATTCCATTCGGTTATAGGAGCGAAAGCACTATTTGATATTGTGAGGTCAGGGGCTGAGAAAGAGTTATGGGCTGCATTGTGTCGTGTGGGTTCGCCGGAGCTTAGTAAAATTATTTGGTCATTTTCTAAGAATATTTCCATCGTTCTGCCTCTGGCATCAGTGGGGTTAGATCCCCAGATTTGGTTTCGGCTGTTAAAGTCACCGAGAAAAAGAAAGGGTTTGAACAGTTGTTTAATGATATCATTGAGGTCATTAAGTAAAAGATTGGTTCCATCCGGTAGATAAATGTCGCAGATGTATAAGGGAGTTTTGAGGTGTATAGAGACAGCAATAACTTCAAGAGGAGAATGAATATGAATTTCGAAGATTTCAAAGAGGTTGTTGACGAAAATTGCAACACTACCACTTGCACGGAAGTAAGCTTGCTGATTTTTGAAAAAACAATTATATCCTTGCATGGATAAGGTGATGTTGGATCCTTGAAAGCGAAAAGCGATTGGATGAACGAGGGCTTTTGCTTAATGAATATCGGTAAAGTGCTTTTGTAGGCCATTTATGTTCCATTGTATAATGTTAGCTGTCATATTTATTTTTATTTAAAAATTTGTATTTGTGCATTGATAAATTGTGAACAGTTGATTTGGTGGAAAAAGTGTTATGATTTAGCTGCATATGATTGTAGGAAAAATTAGTTTTTTTGAGAAGGTAGTAAAGCTTGGAATAAAAAAATGGCTAATCTAGTGAGTTGGTTTTTGGAAGTACGTTCAGTGACCTTAGGTTGTATTTGATCGATCAAGTGAATAAGGAAGTGATATCCAAATTGATGTCTTTGTAGATATTATGAATATTTATATTTTTGTTGGTATAGTTTTCCATTACATTTTTGAATTGGCATAACGAGATGGATGGGTTGTTAGAGAAGAGGTCATCAGCTGGTTTGAGACCAGCGGATAATTTGTCAGCTGTCTTGAATGAGGAGTTGGATCTGGATCTGTCTACTTTAGCTTTTTTGTGATATTTCTACTTCTGTCAATGTTAGTATCGTTGGCTTCATTGATTGGTAGGTTTGCCGGGGGGGATGATGATAATGTTACTAGAGATGAGAAGTCAGAGAGACCTTTTATGTAGTTCATTAATTGAGGGGTAATGGTTCTCGGTTTTATGAGTTTGGTTTGGAGACGGAAAGAGTTTCGTTGGTCTGATAATTTTCTGTGATCCCTTCCATTTTTTGAGGGATTGTAAGTGTAAGATTGGGGTTTATTGCTGTCGGAGTGTGTATGGCTGTATCTTGGGTGTCGATGTCTGTGAGAGAGTGTACAAAAGATTCATCTATTACAGTTTTCTTCACAAGGGGTTCTTCCACAGAGATTGTAATAATAAAACATACAATTTCATTTTTTTAACTAACAAATTAAAATATAATAAAAATATAATTTTTTTTTTAATTTACAAATTATAACATAATAAAACATCCTATTTTATTTTTTTCATTAGGTACATCATTTTTAATATTAATTTTGCTAAAATATTTTGCCGTCCCTGAGACATGACGCCCCGGGCATGTGCCTACCCGTGCTCCCCTCCCCTAAATATAGGCCTGAGTGGAGTTGATATTAGTAATTGTTAGAGTTATTGTAGAGAAGTTTCCATTCAAAACATTGTGTCTAGTAGGTTCGTTATTGTTTAATAGAACGAGTGTTTCGACTTCTAATAATTCTTTGACCATTGGAGCCCTGTTGTAATAATTGTAAGTGCTTCCTCATGAAGTATTGTGACTATTGAAGTCACCCAAAAGGATGAAAGGTTTGGGAAACTGTTTAATGACATCCTTTAGATGTTGTTTAGTGAAAATTTTGATATCGGGAATGTATATGTTGCATGTACATAAAGGTTTTTGAAATTTGACTAAGATTGTAATGGTTTTGAGATCAGAGATAATTAGAATATTTTTGGAATCGATAGTATCATTGATAAAAGTGGCTACTCCTTCACTTTCTTTGAAATCAAAAATTCATTTTTTTATAATAACCGGTGTAATTTTTGATATTTGCGCAGTGTTTTGGTTTCTTGGAGATCTTGCCGGTTGAAGGTCATAAATAATGCGATTTATGCCGACAGAATGTTTATAGAAATCGTTAATATTCCATTGGTTAAAAGAAGTCATAGATGATGGTGTAGTAGTTTTTTTTTTTTTAATTTATGGTGTGCTTTGAAAAAGGAGGTTTGTTAGTTTAGTGATTTTAGTTTTTATACTGCGGTCAATTAAAATGGGTCTAATTTCTTCAATGTCCCTGATTCTCAAGCTAGTAATTTAGCAATCGTTAGTAACCCCTTCCTTTCGAAGTGCTCCCACATAATTCTAAAAATCAGCGCATTACTACTATCCTTCAAAATCAGGTCATTCTCCATATCCTTCCTATGGGCTCCAGGGCATATAGGCATAAATGGTAACGAATACGTTGATTCGTTAGCTGGCTCAACCGCCAACCACTCTTACTCGGGTCCACTGTGGTGTCCCTATACGGATTTAGTTTCTTTACATCGCAAATTTATAAATGAACAATGGAAGCTGGAATGGGATTCCTTACCAGAATCCTATGCTTTTGGTTATAGGTCATTATTTAAAAACATCCCTAATCAACCATGGTTTCATTCCCTAAAGATGAGCCGTACAGTCATAGCTAAATTCACTAGATTACGCACGGGCCATAGCCTATTACTATACCACTCGTTTAAATTGGGACTCAACAGTAGTGCGTGTTGTCCTCTACCCAACTGTGGTGGAGAATACTGTGATTTCCATCACCTAGTCATAAATTGTCAATCTCTATCTATCCAAAGATCTCAGCTAAAGATTCTCTTTTTCATCTCTGGTATTCATTTTTCCCTTATTGATGCTCTTTCAACCGACAATACTAATATAATCAAACATACGCTAAATTTTATTCTGCAATCAGGTCTCCGAATTTAAGAGTGTGAGCTTTACCAACCTTAATTTATTTCAGATTCATGTACATAATTGTCGAGATATCATAATGTAACGTTAAAATCTAATTAAAAAAAAAAAATTTCTTCAATTAATTTATTTAAATTTGCTGCAGTTGTTCCGATTTGATTACATAAATCATAAATATTTATGTTTTTGTTTGAAAAATTTTCGATTATATATTTGAGAGTGCCTTTATTGACAGATATAGATAAGTCTTTATTTTGGAGAATAATTTCAAATGTTATTTCGAGTTGTTCACCTATTTTATCTGTATTGCTTCGTGTAGATGAAGAAAAACTAGATCGGATTTTGGTTTCTTTAAATTTTTTTTTCCTTAGTAGATCTATTTTTGTCATGTAAGATATCATGCAGTGGCGGCGCGAAATATTTTACTTCATGAGTTCTGTTAGGATTTTGCCTACCCACCCACTCACCTAAAAATAAATTTAAGGGTAGATTGTAAAAAGAGCTCCTTCACTATTTGTTTTACATGCTGCGTAACTACTCGATACCCAATGGTCAATATCCACCCACCTACCCACCCACTGACTTGAGTCCAGGGACTCAAAAATCTGCCGTCACGCCACCACTGATATCAGGTGCTTCGATATTAAAAGAAGAAGGTATAGGTAATAGTTGTGATGAAGGACATATGGATTCAGGTGCTGGTCTTTTGTTAATGATTTGGTTGTCTTGTGATTATGATATGTTTGTATAATTTATATTTAGCATTATTTGGTCGTTATTTTGGTTAGGCGTGACGTTAGTATTCGGTGTTTTTTCAGTGGCTCGGTGCGCTTGTGGTGTTTTTGGTTGAATCATCATTTAAGGAGTCCATATTTTCAGGTAAAATAAGGTTTATATATGTCGTTTTACATGAGAATAATACATAGCCTGTTTTTTTTTTGTATAGGAAACAAGTTACTGTGTCATCGATAATAAATATACTGTATGTGGTATTATCTAAAATTATTTTGATTGAGAAGTTTTGAGAAATCTTTGGGGTTTATATAAAAATGTTTATATAAAATGTCTTCAAAAACTTGTTATGTGCGTGAATTTATCTAATTGAAAACTGGCTTTAAGCGCAGTGATTATAAATGCAATTTTTACATCGAGGTTCACGAGTGCTTCAATTATAATATTATTAAGGATAGCGGGATAAACGTTTGATAATATAATGCGTTTAGATGGATTAATTAATTTACGTATTGGTATCTCGATATTATAAATGTACATGGCTGAATGTTCATTTATTATGTCCTTAGATATTTGTTGATTTTTAAGAAATATACAGAATCGGTTATTGGTATATAGGTGACGCAGATATTATATTAGTAGCATTAGTAATTTTATTAAGCGGGATTATATACTGAATTTGTTTAATTTCGTTTACCGAGTTCAATACTACGGCTAGATTCAATTTTGGCGTGACGGAGTTTGCTGTTATTTCTGCAAATCTTTTACCTTGGTTAAGTGGTTTATTGGAGACTATAAGGTGATTTGAGTGTTGTCTTGAGTTGGTATTAGATTTGTTGGTTTGTATTAGTTAATTATTGGAGGCCAGTAACTTTTCATTGAGAGATAGTTTATTGGACTCTTGTGTATTTAAACGTAATACGTTTAGCTGAGAGTTATTCATTGCGAATAAATGCCGTTTGTATTTTATTTTAATTAGATACGAAAATGAATGTATGAAAGCATAGTCACCTTATTAATATACTCATATAAGAGTGGGTCACTTCTATTGGAAGATAAAAATGTGGGTTGCGAAAAGGTTTCTCACGTGTTGCTCGGTTGGGAGTCAAACATGAGCTGAATAATACCTTGTAGCATTAAAAAATAAAAATAATAAATAAATCAAGGATAATATTTTTAATAATCATTATTAATCTTTGAATCCAATATTTGTGAGTATTTTTAGTATATAATTCAAATAATTTATTGATATTTGTTTAAGCAAATACCGATTGGCGACCATTTTTAATTATAACTAGAAGAGTATAATAGCATATAATTATTTTAGTGTTTTAAAAATTAATTCTAACATTATGACATATACCCTATAACCTTGACTCCATTGAAATAGTCTCTATATCATAAAAAAAATATGTACATTGCCATCATTAGACAACTTTTATATTTATTTACGAGTATATTTATTATATGATTTTTTAGATTCGTTTAAGGCATAAATATCGAGTTGAAAATGCTGAACATTTATTGATTCTAAATGATAACCATTTAGAAAAAGTTCACACTCGAAACGGTCTTAAACTTCTATCATGTGAGAAAAGTTTTCCATGGACAGATTTATGGAATGAAAAAATTTGTCGAGAAGCCTTGAAACTTACCTCAAATGAAGCTAATGATACCATTTATGGTCTATACTTTTCTGCACATTGGGTATTAATTGTGAACTATAATTAAGTATAATGCATAGTACTCACAAATTGTTGTAATTTCAGTGTCCACCGTGCAAAGCATTTATTCCGCAGCTCATTCATGCTTACGATAAAATAAGAAAAAGAATCAATTTTGAGATAATTTTTGTTAGTTCTGACAGGTATTATATAAAAACTATAAATTATTATAAAATAATAAATGTATTATACCACATGCTAATAATAATTAATATATTACTAAATGTTTACATGATTAACATTCATATCAGGAATAGACGAATGTTTTTTTTAAAAACATTTTAACAAAAGATATACGGGTTTAGAAATTAATTTTCCTAAAATAATCGATTGTAAATAGAAGAATTCTCCACTTTTTTAATCAAATAGTTATTACTGTGAGCGATTATTTAGAAATAGATAACTTTTGAAGTTACCTATCTAATAATTTTTTTCTATTTTTTTTATTCAATCTATTCACCATAAAAATACGAAGAATTAATTTATTAAAATTAAAATGAATTACCTTCCATTTACGTAAACAAATAAATACTTTTTCTTATGAGTGTAAAAATGTGTGTTGTACCTAATCAATCCAGATCTAATCAAAAGTAATATATATTTATTTTGTAGTAACATCGTATTTTAGTATATTATTTATAAGTAAATGTTTTATTAATTTTATGGTCACCTTACTTCATGTCAAAAAATTAATTTGAAAAATTACGATAAGAAATTATAGAATTATATCCATTTTGTAGAATTTAATACGTAATATGTTTGGGAACTTGGCCATTTATAATACTTGATTTTTAAATTAAATTAATTTAAATATATTTATAGTAACCTGTACCATACACATTAAATACTCCTGATTGTATTAGATTTAAATAAAAGTATTTTTCATGAAATATAAACCCATTCTTTTTTTTAGAAGTGAACAGTCTTATAAATCTCACGCGTCCACTATGCCATGGCCTTCTGTTCCATATGACAATAATATTTTACGAACAAACCTAACCGAATGTTTTAATGTTCGTGGTATTCCTTATTTAGTATTAATTGATAACAATGGAAATATTATCACAGAAAATGGTCGAGCGGAAATTATAGAAGATCCTGATGGATCTGTAAGATTGTATATTTTGTTTGGATTAATTAGAAACAATTCTCATTTTGTTCTTATTTACAGTATTTTCCGTGGAGAAAAAGATTTGTATATTCTCTTTCTTCAAGACTTTTACCTAAACTTCAGAGTTACCCAGCTGTAGTATTATTCATTGAAGGAGATCAAGAAGAAGAATTAGAGTTGGCTGAAGGTGTTTTGTTGCCTGTAGCACAACAAATTGCAAAAACTAGAAATAACGCATTATATGATCTTTTATTCTTTATAGCTCCAGACGTATGTATAAATTTAAACTGTACATTTTTATTATGATGAGACATTTTAAAATAGTAGCTATTCAAAAATTAAAGACTAATTGAACCTTACACAAACTTGTTCAATGGGGTAAATAACCTTTTCAAAGAAATAATTAACAATATTAATAAAAGGAGTAAACTTTGATTCATTCATACACCGAAATATTATTTATAGAATATTTCTAAACCGTTATTTTCCTGCATTTTAAGCTCGAAATAAAATATGATACTTAATAAACACCTTGTCAATATGAAAGCTATTTATTATTTCCATTAAAATTTTGCTTTGTAGTTGTATACTTTTTTTTTAATAAATCTACTTAAAAATTCGATTTATTTCGGATAATAAATTGCATATGGAAAAGTGAATACCACTTTATGATTTAATAAACTTATGTCGTATATACTATTATTGTATCATTATACTATCATTAATTATAAATACTGATACTAGTATTTATAATCAATGGTACTATAAAATCAAAAATTATAGTACATAAGTATAGAATGACACATATGTACACATTTTGGTTCATTAGTTACAGAATTTGTTTTTTTATTTTACAGGATGATACATCAGATACCTTAAGACATTTCACGAGACTGACAGATGATACAGCACCACTGTTAACGTTAATAGATATACCAATGGCAAGAATTTCAGTTATGGAATATGGAATCCATATAACAGAAAAATCTATAATGAATTTCGTTCTTGGTTTTTTTGATGGAACAATGAAATTTTCACCAATACTTTAGTTAAAATATTTTTTTTACAAATTGTTAAAGAATATTATATGTAGTAAAATAAAATACATTTATTATATAGAATTATCATAAATGCTGTAAAAGTAGGACAATCCTATATCCTAGGACCGTTTCAATGATATGAATATGGTATGGTAAAACTATATAGATAATTATATAAATTATGTATAATTTATATAAAAAATATATGAAATTATTTAAACAAATTTTAAATTATTTGATGTGTTTTTTATAAAAATGTGAAAAGTAGAAAAATTAATGCTATAAAATTGAAAAAAGCATATTTTATTAAATATTTACTTTAATATTTGAAAGCTAAAAATTATACATCAATATTCAAGATATATTTTTTTATTTCTTCTAGTGGATTTTTGAGCCAATTTGTGTGTAGCGAATAGCGATTGGTATAAAACGGTTTTTTTTTCAAAATAAAACTAATAATATAAATTAAGTTTGCAAACATTTACAAACCAGGATATTTTCATAACATTTGTTTTTGTGTTTAATGATCTTAAAAAAAATTGAAGGGGTGAGTGAAAGAGTAGTGGTCTTCCATGACATATCTTTAAATTTTCTTCTGGACGCATATGGATATCACAAGGCTTATAATAATTACTAATACATAATGTAAGGAAAAGAGATAGTTTATAGGTCAGATACCTCTTGGTTTTTATTGTATCTGTGTACAATTTTTTAACATGAGAAAATTAATATATTATTATTACTATTTTATTATAATAACCTAATTTTATTGAAATTATATTTAAAAATTGTATTCATAGTAATTAGTATTTAATACTGCAATTCATAAATTGTCTCTATAGATTGTGTGATAAACGATGTTTATGCCGCTAAATTTGATTAATCTACAAATTATATTCATCGGATATAGAATGCAATATTGTAGTCAGGATTTATGAGACTCACGCCGAACACTCATTAAGTGCACACGCGCATTTCGTTGTTCTCTAAGTTATGTTTCAAATCTTAACTGTACCATCGATTAAGATATCTAACAATCGTGTAATAAATAATGAAACTACTTCACAAGACACCAAATGGCAATCACAAAAACACAAACAATCAAAACGCAGCCTTCCCACCACATCGACCACTCTATCCAGCCAACAAGATAAGAAACCAAAACTATTTTTCTCACCAAATCGTTTTTCAATACTATCAGAAAATGAAATAGATAATACAGAACATGATGCCACTAATCATAATGAAATAGAATCCACAATCACTCAAAATAATAAAAAAGAACTATCTCCGTCAATATTTGTGAAAGAATTAATAAACTACTCTGACCTCAGAAATTAAATTTCCAACGCAATTAGACCTGATGGCTTCATCTGTAAATCCACTACCACACATATAAAAATACAAGCAAATACTCCTGATAATTATAGAACACTAATACACTTCTTATAAGATAACAAAACTGAATACCATACATATCAATCCCAGTCTAACAAATCATTTAGAGTAGTAATTAAAAATATTCACGCCGTTACAGACTCCTCGGAAATGTCTAATGCACTAGAATAAATAGGTTTCACTATAAGATAAGTAACAAACATAAAACATTACCAAACAAAAATACCACTACCCATTTTTTTTGTTGATCTTGCTCCTGAAAATATAAGTAAGGAAATATTTAATATAACTTCTCTGTTAAATACAAAAATAAAAGTAGAAGAACCGCACAAACGCCGAGAAATCCCGCAATGTTTAAATAGACAATCTTATCGCCACACGAAAGGCTATTGTTCACATTTACCTCGTTGTGTAAAATGTGGTGAATCTCAATCAACAACAAAATATTCCAAACCATCCGATATACCGGCAGAATGTACTCTTTGCCAAGGCAACCACTCTGCCAACTACAAAAGTTGTGTCATTTATAAAGAACTACAGCAACGCCGTTGCTTACCACCCAGCTCAAGACTTAAAAATACGCAACAACAATCAACACAATCCACCAACCAACTAACTCCACTCTGCAATTAGTTAACCTCACAGCCAACAATTTTAGTGCCAAAGACGCAACCAAAATGCACCTATGCAGAAGTAGCAGCCTCTACAGGTAACGTACCACCGCCAAATTCTTCTAACACTCAACACACACCCTCTTCAGAACATTTACTTAATACATTTCTAGAAGATTTCAAATGTTTAATTAGCCTGTTCATTTCTCTTCTCACATCAGTCATTTCTAATCTTCTTAATGCAAAAAAAAACTAGTCACGCATATACTAACATCTCCCTCCTGATCCTCTCCTGGATCGCAAACGGTTTAAACATAGACGAATAGAGACGAACTCTTAATAACTCTTCGGGAAAAAAGAATTGACATTGCTTTAATATCCGAGACTCATTTCACGAACAACTAAATTCTCAACTTACCAGGCTTTCGTTTATATCATAACAATCACCCTGATGGCGCTACTCACGCAGGTGCTGCAATTTGTCAGATCGTCTCTCACATCGTTCTCGACGAACAAAATAATAACAAAATAAGCCGACAAAAGTTACTATAATAAACTCGTCCAAAAACTTAAACGTATCCAAGTAAACTTCAGAAATTATTTCTACACTAAACACTTAGAATCACTTACAACAAAAGATGGATCTCTTTGGAAAGCTACGAAACGACTCCTACGCATACGTAACCTCCCAGCTACCTTATGCGGTACCAACGGAATTTGGGCACATTCTGACGAAGATACAGCTAATATATTTGAAATCCACCTCGCTGAAACATTCAAACCACGTCACAACATTCTTTCTAAAAAAATAAAAGCAGTCGAGGAATTTCTAGTCTCATCATTACAAATGTTTCTCCTTCCTAAACAATTAACTCCAGCTGAAGTCCAATATACAATATCTAAATTTCTACAAAAAAAATGTCTTGGCCACGACCTAATTATAGTAGAAATACTTAAGCAGCTCCCTAAAAAAGCTATCATTATTTTGACCTACATATTTAACTCGATATTGAGGTTATCGTACTTTCCTATAATATGGAAATACTCGACCATAATTCTAATACCCAAGCCAAAAAAACTACCCGACTGTCCATCATCATACAGGCCTATTAGCCTACTTCCAATAATATTAAAAGTATTTGAAAAAATGCTAATAAAAAGCTTTTAAACATTGTCGAAAGATTAAAAATTCTCCCGGACTATCAATTTGGCTTTCGTAGTAAACACTCTACAATCCACCAAGTTCATCGATTAGTAGACAAAATTTCCTTCTCTTTGGAAGTAAAACAGTACTGCACTGGTGCCTTCTTGGACGTCTCCCAGGCGTTTGATCGCATCTGGCACGTAGGTCTTTTGTTCAAAATAAAACACTTTTTGCCTCCTAGTTACTATCTCATACTTAAATCTTATTTAGAAGATCGATTTTTTTCAATACGTTATGGCTCGTTCATTTCCTCACCAATACCAATTAATGTAGGAGTTCCTCAAAGTGCCGTTTATCGCGCCACTTCTATTTAATATATTTATATGAGACCAATCTACGCTGCCTAATAATTTCGTAGGTGACTTTTCTGACAATAAAGCTATAATAGCCAATAATCATAACCAGGACTCATAACTTATAGCTCTAAAAAAGGTTGTTATAATCGTATATATAGTTTCTTCTGATATACTATAAGTTATATAAGAAGAAAAATTAATTAACACAAATTAATTACTAATATGAACAATTAATATAAATATAATTACTTGTTATTTTTAAGAAAAAATGTTTTAGGCTAGTAAAAATTTTTTTAAAAAATTATGCAAAAATCCAAAAATAAGAAAAAAAGCGAAAAAAAGCAATATAGCACTTATACTTCGAAATATGCAAAAATATACAACATAAAATTTTGTATGTAGCTTCTTGATTATCTGAAACAAATTTATAGCTCACATAGGGTACCTCTAGGACCTCTCAAAAGAATATGCAAATACTAGAAGTTATGAGCCCTGGTCATAACCCAACCACTGCTTCTTAGTACATTCAAGACCACTTTTCTCTCCTTGAACAATGGTATAAGGAATAGGGAGTGAAAATAAATGAATCAAAATCTATGTATTGCACGTTTACCCTTAGAAAGGGAAAATGTCCATCTATTATCCTTAACGAACAAACTCTACCAACCACGCTTTCCATCTGCTATCTGGGCATCACTATCGATTAACGAATTACTTGGGTTCCGCATCTACGCAACAAAATCCAAACTCTAAACGATCGTTTTAGTCTTCTCCGTCCTTTTCAAACTTTTAATCACGTAAAACTACCAACCAAGCTACTAATCTGTAAACTTTTTTTCAAACCAATATGGGCGTATGGAATCCAACTTTGGGGTTCTACAAAGTTCTCTAACATCAACAAAATACAGCGTTTCCAATCAAAAACTCTCCGATCTATTACCAAAGCCACCTATTACGTATCAAACCATTCCCTACATAATGATTTTGCCATTCTCCCCGTCTAAGATATTGCTAAAACCTTCTATAAACGATTCAACTTAAATTTAAAAAAAACCACATAAATTCATTAATCAAAGATCTGGCCTCAAAAAATATACCTGGAAACCCAAAAAAAGATTAAAAAAGCGGTGGTGTCGGGATCGTAGGTTAATAAAAAGAAACACTAAATTGTAAATACCACAATTGTAATAATTATTCTTACCACTTGTTTTTTATTTCTATTATTATTATTTTTATTTAAATAGTTAACCTAAACGAATGTTAAAAAAAACCTAAGTGCTTTCACCTTTAAAGAGGCTTCTTTAATTTGTTACTCATGACAAAAAATATGTACCTTAATTGCCCTTATTGTTCCATTTGCAACAGATTGTATTAAAAAAGATTAAAAGTTTAATAAAAAAAAAAGGATTTATAAGACTTTTTGATAAAACAAAACATCCAAAGAAAAAATAAACTAAAACAACAATGATTACTACTTTTACTGCAGATGTCACAATTTTAGGATAGATAAACGTTAAGAGTAAAGCAAAGAAAAGAAAAAATACAATAAATAAATAACATAGACAAATAGACCAGATAAATATGCAATTGCCTAGTTAAAAACTAATTCAAGAATCGGATAGTTAATTTAAATTTAATAAACAAGCTAAAAATGGTAAAAATTTATGATGGTAACAAGTTCATAATCACAATTTTAAATTTGCACAAGATTACTCAGTTCTGTTTTATAAAATTTTTCGATGGCTTCATCGAAATCCTTTTTAGGGCAAATGTTTCCAAACTCAGTCATAACTCATTTAAGGTTTGTCATCAGTCTTCTTGAAAGCTCAAAGCCAAATTTTTACTTGAGAAAACCATTCCATATCCCTGATGATTCCCAATGCTTTTTCTAAATATTGCTATGCGAATTCAATACCTGAAAATAATACAAATAATACGAATAATATATTAGTAAAAATTTAATTTTTCCATTTTATAGGAAATTAGCATTCTCTGTCGACATAGAATTTAATAGGATTAGGTACAATTTTATATTAGCTGAATAAGTATTTTTAAATAGCCTATGAGCCGGTACATCGCTCCAATTTAAATTTGCTCAACCAAATACTTAAGGTATAACTAGTATTTGATTAACTGTAAATAATTTATAAAAGGAGCATATATACCAGGTTAGGCGGTTATACCAGGGATGGCAAAACTTTGTGCACTGCGTGCTCAAAATTAGTTTTTTTTTTTATAAAGCGTGCCATGAAAAAAATATTAAAAATATTATGTTTTGTTATATTATAATTTGATTGTATAATTAATGCATTAGTATAAAAAGGTTAGTTTAGGTATATAATAATAATAATAATTATAATAATATTGCTTTGTTAATTATTTATATTATATTATATTATAGGTCCCACAATATTATATAATATGTAATATATAATAGTAAAATCTTTTTGCGTACCATGGATTTGCCATCCCTGATACATACATACGGCAACGATTTTTCAACTTACTAAAATTATTCTGACAATTCTTTTTGACTATAATAAGTATATTTACATCGAAATAAAACATATATGCTGTACTATCATATATTTTTTATGTGCCCATAAATTATTATAAAGATTAAATTAACGAGTTTACTTAAAAAATAAAAACCATTATCTGTTATAGTACTTGCTTTTCGTAAACGTATTTAATTATTTTCCTATTTTCAATACTTTTTTAAAATGTTCTTTTTAAAATACACAAAAATCTTTTTACTACAACTAAAATAAACTTAATATCGTACTTATGTTTCACACGTGAATAACTATGCGTGTTTAATTATATCTTATCTCTAAGTACATTACTCAAAGTAGTCTTGTTCAGATAATAACATGTTTTAACTTCCCACATAAATATTAATTTAAGTAGGAACTAATTCTTACAGTTTAGACAAAATACATGATTAAAAACAATAAACTGTTAATATAAAAATATAATACTTTATAATCTATAAAATAAAACATGTTTGTCTTCTTATAAGTGTATTTCATACTCATAGTTTGTACGTTATTTTTTTCTGTCCTAGCCATTTATATGTATTCATAGATTTTAAGATTTTTTAGATTTTTAGATAGTTAAATAGTTTTTTTTTTTTTGGTAATATATAAGTACTATTATATATAGTACTATATATTACAATATACCTAATAACATATAGGAACATTAAGAACTATAAAGCTATACTTAACTGCAGTAGATAAAAGTTGTTTGTTTTAATAAAAAAAAAAAAAAAAAATAGGAAAGAAATCCATGGATATTTTAATTGCTTTAGACAGTGATAAATAAAAACCGAAGAAGAATCTTTCAATGAAACCCAACTTCTTAATTCTACTGTTCGGTGATGTGGCATTATAAATATTTATAAATAATTACAAAAAATTAAACTAATTTAATTATATGTAAAAATGTTATGGAATATAATATTTACTATTCGAACAATAATCGGGAAATTTTGGATATTGGAGTGGAAATAAGTACATCACTAATTAAATTTAGAAGCACTAGTATAAATATAAATTTTAATTGATTTTCAATTTAAATTTTAAAATTAAACAAATTAAATTATTTTAATTATTGCGTATCCTATATCCACTCATCGAAAAATCAATAAAAACAATTTAAAAACCAAACCACTTTTCCAAATAAACTGATTTTAACTGTTTCTCATTAGCTTAATCATTTAGAATTATTAAAAAGATCGGAACCATAAGTAAGTGTTTTTGTTTAAACTATCGCAATTACTTTAATATTTATTGTACATATTGTAATCCTTTAGATACTAAAATTATATCTGATGATTATATAACACTATGTATATTTACAATAATCATAAATATTAATATATTATTATATTTTTAAAATCATGCTATTTGATATTTATAAATGTTTGATATTAAATATAGAAAAGCAATCCTAAATTAAAACAATTAATACATTTTCATTATATTATTTTTTGGAAGTTAAATTAGTGATATTTTTTTTAATACAATGAAATATTCACTATTAATAAATAATAATATAAAAAGGATATATGTATATCTTTGTAATATGTATTATTTTATAAAATTACAATTTTTGAAAGTTTTTCGAATAATAAATAATGTAATGTACTTATTATAATATGTGCAAATGATATAAGTATACTTAAAACGAATCCAACAAAGATATATCTTATACATACATATATTTGTAGGTAAGTTCATATTTTATATCCAATAGGGAAGCAAGTTGTAGGTAAATTATAGGTTTCAGTCTAAAATATAACGAAAGAGAAAAATTATCAATATCCCTATGTTAAGTTTATTAGATATTCATTACTTAGTAGAACCTTGAAGGCTTTTATTATAAAATCAATATAATTTTTGTTAAAATATTTATATTTATACTTTGAGCTGACTTTAGTTGTCCATGTCATTTTAACAGTGTTATTAAAATGAAGTTCGCGGTTTATTTAGAATTTTGGCACCAAATAAAAGCATTAACCATTAGAAATGTGCTCATTAAAAGAAGAGAAATTAAAAAAACTTTATCCGTGAGTATTCTTTAGTTAAAGAATGCAATTAGATCTTTGAAATTCATAAATTTTTCAGGAAATCGCTATACCAGTGTACACATTAGGGCTTTTAGTTGCAATCAAATTGTTGATTCCCAATCCTAATTTTCCATCGGTAACAGTTCCCCAAGAATCTCCTGATATGTACAATTATTTATACGGAAATATAACTGTCGCACCATCATCAAAACACGTTCAGGTAAATTATTTAACAGAAATTATAATTAATTTACAATAATTGGAAATGTATTGAATCATATCTGTGTTATAATACATGAAATCACCATAGATTTTTTTAGAAAAAATGAATGAAATTTGGATGAAACGAAGTGGGGAGAAAATTAACTTTGATGTTTATCAAAACAAAGAAGATATTTTTGAAATACAAAGAAATGATCCAGCAATGGTTTACGTAGCCTTATTATTTGAAGATGATCCAATTCAAAATCATTCTTTAAGGTTCTATATAGTTTTTTATAATAAACCATGATTCATGCGCATGATTCGATTTATGTTTAAAACTCATATTGTTGAACTTAATTTACTTACATTTAATATAAATCATTGTTTTACATTCTTAATATTATAATATTAAGATAAAACTTGATTTATTTTTTGCAAAGTATAATTTTTTGTTGTTTAAAATAATAGATTAATATATATTTCTAGACAATACATTTTTTTAGTACCAAATTTGCCTTTTAAAATTTAATAATATATTTAAGTGGTATGCTATAGATTATTTAAAATTTAATACTTCTATATTTTGCTTTAGTTATAAAATTCGAACAAATCCATTTTATGATTCTTCGCCATCACCATCTAAACTTTATGGGTCCAATCATCAATGTCGAAAAATATTTGCAAATAAATTAACAAAAAAATTTCTTCATCGTCATCACCATAATAACGACCAACACAAAGAAGAAATATCATGTCCAGCAATTCATTATATATACTCAGGGTTTATGGCTCTGCAGACTCTAGTAGATATTACAAAGATTTCTTTGACCTCACATTCATCTATGATATTACCAAATTACCGTTTCGTACTTTTTCCAAAACCAGCTTACACAGCAAGTAAATTTGACGTTTTCAAATGTTACTTATGTAATTTTAAAGTATAAATGACAATATCATTAAAAATATTATTTGCAGATTGGTTAATGGTATTTCATATGGTTATACCACTTTATGTAGTAATCGCATTATCACAGTTTATTACATACCTTTTAGTACAGTTAGTTGGTGAAAAAGAACAAAAAATAAAAGAAGTTATGAAAATAATGGGTCTTAAAGAATTGGTATTTTGGTGTTCATGGTTTAACATCTACGCAGTTTATGTGACATTGCTATCAATTGCTAGTACCGCAATACTATATTTATTGGGAATTTTCAACAACACTAACTGGATACTAATATTTTTATTAGTGTATTTTTACTCAATAACAGTTATTTTCTTCAGCTTTATGATTTCTCCATTTTTTGACAAATCTAGAGTAAGTGTATTATTTTTATTTTGTTTATGATCAGAGGTGTAGTTACGGTGATCGACAAATTTGAGTATAATACACATAAAAAATATATTATAAAAATAAGAGGATGTAATCACTAACGTGTAGCTTATTTGAGTTAAAATTTAGTATCAAAATGTTTAGTACCTACTCATTAAAATATAAAACAAATTAAATACCTATATTTTATGTTTACTCAAATTATATGAGATAATATTAATTTATAATATATTATTTAAGTAGACGTATTATGTTTAAAAATATCATCAAAATCAAAATATTATTTTATAAAAAATACTGGAAAACTTTTTGAAATTAAACATCTTACCTATGCCACTGCTTCTGATAATGTTTATTCTTAAGTATGTTTAAAACATAATATAATATATATTTTAGACAGCAGGAATACTTGGAAATTTTGTGCTTAATTTAATAAGCCTTATGTATTTTCTACATACTTTGATTGACCCTTCAAGCAAACGACTATTTTGGCTGATATCATTGATCAGTCCATCCGGTTTTGCATTGGCTATTGACAAAGCTATGACAATGGACTTATCAGGCGAAGGCCTTCACTTTGGTAATATTTGGAATGGCCCAGGAATTTCATTTGGAGAAAGTTTATTGTTTATGGTATTTGATGCATTCATCTACGCAATTCTTGCTTATTATTTCGACATGGTCTTGCCTAGTGAATATGAACGCAAACAATCACCTTGGTTTTTTTTGAAATCATCGTTTTGGCATTCTAAAGTACCAGAAGTAATAGAATTCGATGATTTAAATCGATATTCAATCTCAAACCCAGACTTAGAACCTGTAGCGGATTCTATGAAAGAGTTTCAAGCGATTAAAGTGACAAATCTTTGCAAATCTTTCAAAGGATCTACAAAAAATGTTATAAATGGTGAATTAAATTATCTATCTAAATATTAAATTAACTACTATGAATAACTACTAAAGTGATTTTCAGGAATAAATATGATAATATACCAAGGGGAAATAACTGCTATATTAGGACATAATGGCGCTGGGAAAACAACATTGTTTAATATATTGACTGGACTTACTGAACCAACATCAGGGACAATAAAAGTATTTGGATATGATGTTAGAAACCCATCTGATGTGACTAAAATTAGAAGAATGATTGGAGTTTGTCCACAATATGATATATTATTTGAACGACTTACTCCCAAGGAACATTTAAAATTCTTTGCTACCCTCAGAGTAAGTAAACGATATTTAAATTTATTGACATTTTTTGTTCTATATTTAAAATCAGTGTTTGAAAATTTCATGAAATTTAAAATTGTGAAATATTTTAGTATTATAATACATTTTTATTTTTTTTAAATAAGTTTTAATTTATGTATAATTGTCATAACATACTCTTTACATTGTATAATATTAGGAAATTAATGATTATACCTAGAACTAGAAATTTTATATTATATAATTTATAATTGATAAATAATCATCATTAATATTTGTATTAGAAAAAATTCAATGTTTCACGTTTTTACGAAATATTTCATACTAAAAACATTATTTAAAAGTATTGAGCCATTTCATCTGTCTTGAAAAATCACACTTCTTATTTGACATTTCACCAAAATTTATTTGGAAAATGATCAATCATGTTTGCAACTTGTATAAGTGTTCATGGTTTTATTTTTAAACATTTAGAATAAATTAATTTGTTAAATAAATTACTAAGAAAAAAAATTACAATCACTTATTAACTCTGAATATAATACAATAAAAACAATTATAGTGTAATATACAAATTTAATTCAGTATTATAATTATAAAACAGTTTGAATATCTATCAGTTGTATTAATATGATAATATTATTTTTTTATCTTTGGTATTTATCTGATACTTTGCATACCCCTTGCACAAGCCTATGAATAAAATTATTATAAAATAATATACATATTGTTTTCCATTCTCTGTGATGCGAAAGCCACTAGAGAACAATGTTAAATCTATTTTATTATTAAAAATCGCCCTCACATTTTAATGAACTTCTGATTCGATAATGATACGGGATCCATTTTATGTAACATATTACTATAATATTTTTCAAGGGACTTACTTCTGAAAAAATTGATGATGAAGTACAAAAAATGCTTGTAGAACTTTACCTAGTTGATAAAGCAGATGATATAGTAAAAACATTAAGCGGAGGACAGAAACGGAAGTTATCAGTTGGTATCGCAGTTATTGGAAATCCAAAAATTATAATATTGGATGAACCTACTGCAGGTGTTGACCCACCAGCAAGAAGACATTTGTGGTCACTTCTTCAAAAGAGAAAAAAAGGAAAGGTGTGTTTTGTATATAAAAAATGTAAATATTTTATTATATATTCTTTTAACATATTTATGTAGGTGATATTATTAACAACACATTTTATGGATGAAGCTGACATCTTAGCGGATCGTATAGCAGTAATATCAAAAGGCTGTGTAAAATGTTGTGGTTCTTCTATATTCCTTAAAAATAAATTTGGTATTGGATACCATTTAACGTAAGTCGAATTAAAATAATGATAATAATTTAGGATAGCTAATGTTTTTTAAATATATCTTAAAAATATATAATTTACATTTCTAAAAAAAAAAATCAAAACTAGTAAAATAAAATACTTTCATATGACGTAGTAGAGTAAAAGTAATAGGAAGGTATTCACTGATGTCACTTTCATTTTAATATAGGGTAAATATTTGAGATATTCCAATACCTCGGACATAATATAAAATATTAAGATAACATTAAGAGTAAATAATTATATTTTTTTCTTATATTTTTTCACAAGATGTATATAATTCTACGATAAATAAATTAGTATATATTTTATATCCAATGTTAACAAAAATATCCAAATTATAAATATATTTTCAATTGTAAATAAATATTTTATTATATAAAAAAAAAATAATAATAAGAAATAAAAAATAAAAATAAAATAATGTGGATATTATGTAAGCTAGAAAAAAAATTAAATTTTAAAAATGATTAAATTGTATAAATATTTGAAATTTGTATTTTTGTAGATTCTCATAATAATATTAAAATTATTATGCATTTCAATGTAATTATAGATTAATTCTCAATAATCAAGCAAATGAAAATTCAATAGTAAAAATGATTAAAGAACACGTGCCAAACGCAGAACGTGCTAGACGCCATGGTTATGAATTATCTTTTGTGTTACCACATGATAGTGTGAGTAAATTTCCACCGCTATTTGGACAGATTGAAACAGAAATTAAATCTAAAACTAGTTCCATGGGCATTGAAAACTATGGTGTATCAATGACCACACTGGAAGAAGTATTTTTATATCTTGAACAAGGTCAACATGAAAACGCCGGGAAATTGGCAATCGAACTGTTAAAAGGGCCACCGACTACAGACTTGAATAGGTGATTGGGCCTAAAATATTAAAATATTATACTTTTTATATCTATATTATACAGAAGTAAAATAAAATAAAATTTCTTTCAATAGCCGTGGATCGATTAATTCAATACATAATGTTACCGTGAGATCGAGTATAGTATACGATCCAACTAACTGGAGTACAATAGTGGCACTTTTGAAAATGCGAACAAAACGAGTATTAAGAGATATACATAAATTATATGTTATGATATTGTTACCCATTGTATTCTTGGCAACTGGAATAATCTTGAACAAATTAAGTCACGAAATCCAACCAATACGAAGCTTGGTTTTAAATTATAGTACGTTCCTTTAACATTTCTTAGGTTAATACAAATAAAAATATGATGTCGATAATGTGAAGAACAAATTTTTAAGATATTTTTCAGGTTAGGTAATTCATAGGTTATTTAGTAAATAAAAATTTATTCTTAGGTTGTTTATATTATGATAATTTTTTTTTTATTAAACAATCATAATTTAATTTAATATATTTATTTATTTTTATTATCTAACAATTCATGAATTCTATTACCATTGGAAGTTATAGCGCAAAACTTATGTACAAATAGAATAAATTCAATATATAAATAAAAAACATTAGCATATAAATACATATGAATACATAAATAAATATAACTTTTGTATAAATACTTTGAGGCTTATAATGGTAGACGAATAGTGTTTTAGTTAGAAGATTAATGGGTGCTTAAAGTTGAAGATGTATGTTATCAATAAAAATAAGTAGAGCATGCAGATATTGGTTGATTCAGAAATGAATGCTTCAGTTGGGTGATCAGATATTTGTAGTTTTATTATTTCCATGTTGTATATGTTACGGCTAGTGTTAGGAGTATGGCTAAACTCAAGTTTAGCCAGCTAGTCACAAGTTTAGCCATTGCGTTTGGCTAATATCTAAATTTCGGACATTATCCCCCAATATTTAACATTATCCAGGTGTATACGGCTAATGTCTAAATAGTATTATCCTTACAAACAGTCAAACGGTTTTAGTGATACAAAAATTCTTTAATTTCTTCTCTTATTCAATAATATTTAATAATACCAATCTTATTTAATAATATTATAGATTATGAAATAATTTTAATAATAATAGAGTAGAATTATTATTTAGAATTATTTATTCAATGATAATATGTACCTATTTTTATCATATAGATTTACGGCCACTTTTCATGACAATGGTAATGCAATTCATAGATGGCATGACTATTTTTATTCAATAGTTTGTAGATGTTTGAATACTTTTCCCGAGAACGGTGGGACCCCTATCAATAGTTATTATCGATATATATATTATGGTCTCATCTAAAAATTCTTCGACATTTTTATTTTCATATTTTTTTAAATTCCATGAACTTATTGCCGAATGCGATATTTTACAAAAATATTTTTCTTTTCTTGAAAATCAAAATTAACTTAATTGGGATAAACGAAAAAATATTACGTTAATTTCTAGTTAATTTGTAAGGAAATAAGTTAAGTTAATTTATTAGTAATGAAATAATTTAAATTAATAAGTTAATTTAACTTAACTTTTAACTTATTAACTCCCAGGCTTGAAAACAAGATTTACAAGATTATTGGTATCTTAACTACTTACAAACTTAAGTCGGTAATTACGGTAGATTATTACGAACTATCTCTATCGAGAGCACAATATTGTATGCGGTTACACGCACATCAATTTTGCAATCAATATCAATTTTAAAATATTATAAAAATGCACACAACTGTGTACAATATTTGTATTATTGAAAATACTTTACTTAATTACAATTTCAAAATATTGTATTATTATTGTAAATAGTTTTAAATTTTTTATTAACCTATGGCTAATGTTATTTAGTCATTAGCCGATAACGGTTGGATAATGTTGGTTTTATTGACTAGTGTTAAGATTATCCATTTGTTTTTGTTGGCTGATGTTCAACATTTTTACATTAGCCAAAAGCATTGTCCAAACTTAAGATTAGCCGGCTAATCTTAATATTCGCCAATCTTCGGACACTAGCCGTGACATATACACTATATTCAATGAGAATATGTTTATCAATTCTGAGACTGATTATAGCTAACTCATTTTTTTTTTTTAGTGATAACGGGGAAGGACCGGGGTAATTTTGATCTTATAATTTTGTTGAGCTTGATAGTCATTTTATTCCATTTTTTTTCACCATTGGTTTAGTTTATCCATTTTCATGAAATTTTTTATGTCACTGTAGGAGAAGGAATGGGAGATACGAGTATCGTGAGATTTATTATATTTAATAATGCTATATTAACAAATTTACAAAACTCTAACGAAGGATTTATTTATTTAAAATACGAAAAAATTATATAATCCTTTTTCTTTTATCATTACCATTTTTTGAGTACATAATTTTTCCTTACATGGATAATTTAATTTTAACTTTTACAAAAATAAAACTATAATAGTTTTTATCATAATTTAAATCAAGATAAAATTTAAGCTAATTGGAATAAAGTTTTTTTTTAAATTTTTTTAGATGTTTATAAAGAAAACAGTCGATTAATCATACCATCCGAAGAATTGTCAAATTATTCAACATTGGATTCAGATTTATATACTGGCTCATTTCCTGGATTGTTAGATTTGCCTTCTCATCTAGGAGCACTACAACAATTTAACGAGTGTTGCTCACCATTATCACTAACAATATATTACAATGATTCTTTCATACATTCATTGCCGATAATATTGAACTCAATCACCAGCAATTTATTCGGGTAAACTTTTTGAATTACAACATATACCAACATTTAAAACCACATTTTCTATATGTTTATTATTTACTATATACCTATATATATATAATCACCATATTTTAACATTCATAAAAAATGTTCAATTGTATTTTGAATTCCGAATGTTTAATTATAAGTTATTGACGGTTAGAAAAAATAGAACTTCGGCAGTGTTAAAAACATAGTACAATGAAGAATACATTTTTAAGAACTAAAATTAATATAATATAATTCATTATTTAGATCTAATATACATGAACCAATACAAATAACATATATTATTTAACAAAAATAGAATATAGATTTTCAAATTTAGTTTATATTATTATTGCTTTTTTTTAATTTTAGATTACAAGCACCATCAATTAAATAAATTATATTACTAATATATAATTTAAAGAAATTATATATTAAATATATTTAGTAAAATATATAAAATAAAAGTTCTTCAAAACAAATAATTACTTATTATGTTCTTTGTGGTTTAAACTATTTTAAATATATAATTTAATCAAATTTATTTATATTAGATATGACTTTTACAATGTAGTTTTTTACTAATTAGGAACAATATATCAAGGTTTTTTTTAATATTAATTTTTTTTTTTTATAGAAGTCAAATCGATATAAAAACAGAACCATTTAAGATGGAGTACAAACAAAACGAATACAGCTTTAGTAGATGTTCATCGGCATTCTTTTTAGGAATAGTTTTCGTTTTAGTTCCAGTTAGCTTATCTGCTGATCTAGTCTATGATAGAGAGGTAATATAATTACAACTTCGATAGTAATCTTGTGTTTTGATTTAAATTAAAGTTAGTGATTAATGTCTAATGAATATTTGGAAAAAATACAACTATTTTTTCTAAAATTAATTAAATACTTTCAAACTTAAACACTTGAATATGTTATAATAACTTCTCTTTCATTTTTTTTTTTAAATATTGCTTTTAAGTGATAAAATTCCTTTTAAAATATATATTTATTTCCAATATTTTATTACTTATAATTAATTTGACAGTAATTAATATCCATAAACGTCCAAATATATTATACTTACACTGCAAATATATATCTACAATTTAAATATGCATATATATAATACATATTTAACATAATTAATAATAATAAAATCTATGATTCCGTACAGTACTGATAATTAAATTACTGTATATTTATTCGTCACGAGATGTTTTAAAATTGTATTTTATTATTTTTTTATAGATTAAAGCCAAAAATCAGCTTCGTATCAATGGTGTAACTTTTATGCAATATTTTTGCTCTTATTTTATTATTTTAATTTCTATGTTACTTCTCATATTCTTTTTACTCATATTTCTTATCGCTTCATTCCACGTTGAAGGTTTAGACACTCCTTATGCAATATCAACCATGATAATATTACTCGTAGCGTATTGCCCTGCTGCGATTTTAGCTACCGCCTGTATATCATATTTGTTCGAAAGATCTGATTCAGTACAATCGATTCTACCGAATGTAACGTCACTCATTGGTGGTGTACCATTTATAATCGTAGCTTCGTTAGATATGCTAGGTATTGCTAATGACTTAGGATTTGCTTTACACGTACTGTTTTCTTCTACTAATTTCGTCTATATACCATTTGCCATTATTTACTTCATTAATACTGTGTATCGTGAAAACGACGAACATGCGCCTTTCATTAAATATGTTAATAAAGAAACAGTTGCACTATTAATGGGCTGCTTGGGCCAGATTCCTGTACTATGGGTTATTCTAAAAATATTAGATTCTGAAACGAAAAATAAAAGAACTTCAATAGTTACTGTCGACACTCAAGATGAAGGCGATGATGATGTAAAATCTGAACGGGCAAAAGTAAATAGCATTATCAACGACCAGGTAGACTGGCCAGTAGTAGTTATTCAGGTTTGGTCCACGAGAGAAAATTTTCATTTAAATTATCTTTAGAATTTGGTTATTTTTAAAGTTATATACTTACAGAATTTAAAAAAAGAGTTCACAAACCTAAACGTAAACTCCAGTATAAGTTGTCTTATGAAAAAAAAATACACTAATAAAAATAACGAGAGAAAACTTGCAATCCGAAATCTATCATTAGCTGTGAATTCTGGCGAAGTCCTAGGATTGCTTGGACATAATGGTGCTGGAAAAACTACAACTATGCGTATTATCACTATGGAAGAAAAAGAAACTATTGGCAAAGTTAGAAAAGTATTTGTACAAGATAATTTATTGCTATTTATAAATATGTTTATTTTTAAGATATTTATCAAAGGTCATAATATACGAGAGTCACAAGATATTGCATATAAAATGATTGGATACTGTCCTCAACATGATGCCTTATGGAGTTCATTGACCATTAGAGAACATTTAAATATTTATGCTACTATTCGAGGAATTACTAAAAATCAAATTCAAAAGTAAATAAAAATAAAAATATTTATAAACGTTTTAAAATATAACCATAAGCAATTATCAAAATTGTTGAACTATAAATTTGCAATAATTATTGAGTAAAATATTTGTTTAAGCTTAACTATTTTAAAATATGTTTAGCATAAACATCATATTGTACGTCTTTATTAATTCTTTCAAATTACACAGTAATTTATTTTATTTTATATTTTTAAGTATCATTGATAAATACATCGAAGGTCTTCAAATAACTGAACACGCAGATAAACAAGTTAGTTGTTGTTCAGGAGGAACAAGACGCAAATTAAGTTTTGCTTTAGCAATGATTGGAAACCCTAAGCTAGTACTACTCGACGAACCTAGTACTGGTATGGATCCTAGGTCCAAGAGATATCTGTGGGATGCTATAATAAGCAGTTTTCAAGGAACTAAAGGAGCAATATTAACTACTCATTCGATGGAAGAAGCAGATGCGTTGTGTTCTAGAGTAGGAATAATGGTTAAGGGCCAACTCAGGTGAAATATTTATTTTGGTATTTTATAACTTTAAACGATTAGCAAATATCTGATCAGTAAATTTGGGTTCAAAATTGTAAAAATATTCTAAGTCTTAATATGACACCGTAATAAATGATTATTGATAAATAATGACATTATTTTCCTTTTGAAACTTTCATTTAAAATGTTTATAAAACTTCTTAGGGATTGTTTTTTTTATGCAAGATGTACTATCTTTTGAATGTGTATAAATAATGTAGCTAACCTAACGAAGGATAAATACGCATGTTCCCAGTGTTTTACTATATTTTTACATTTATAAATATTAAATAAAAAATAAAAAAAGTGTATAATATATTTTTTTTTTTTAGATGTTTGGGTTCTACCCAATACTTAAAAAATCTTTATGGTGCTGGTTACACACTGGAAATAAAATTAAAGCCTCACGGAGATATGGATGATGTTAAAAATTTTGTCATAACATCATTTCCAAATGCAATTCAAGAAGAAGAGTTTGCTGATCGATTGGTTTTTGGAGTACCTCAATCAACAGTTATATCATTAGCACAATGTTTTTTGAATCTTGAAAACGGTACTTAATTTTAAAATTGTTAATCATTATTTTCCACGATCTTGCCACATAAATGATATTTAAATACAGTGCTCAACTTGGAAAAATTAAAAAGAGGGACTCTATTTACTTTTAAAAAAAAGAGCGTCCCCAAAACTTGTTAACCGTTATAATTAATAATAGTAGGGGGACGCTAAAATTTCTGAAAATTAGTTGCGGTACTCCGTCCCTTTGCGTTCCCCCTCAAGTCAAGTTCTGTTTAAATATATCCATACAATAATTATCAAGACCCACATGGAATTAATATTTTCCAAGTGTCACATACAAATTATTACTATTTATTGTTTCAATTGATTATTCTCCTATTAATGAAAATCTGAAAAATATATAGTCTTTTTAATTAAAAATGTTACTAATCCCTAAGATTTAAAATCTCTTGCCAGCTCTAATATTATTGTTTTCAAACAAATATTCCTTGCAGCACACTATATTATATATATATGGCTATATATGATAGATCGTAAGTTGTTACATTTGCTTACTATTATCTCACGTATCATACTACTCAATGAACAAGTACTTAGTACTTGAGACATGAAAAAAATTATCATCCACCCTGTTGATACCAACAATTGTTTTTGGAAATTACCGATCCGATATAATCACAAAGTCGAATCTCAAAAAATTACGTTCATTTTGCTTTATTAGTTTTAAAAATATTGATTATTATTTAATTATTGTTAATATTGTTTTAGATAGTTAATTTTTCCATGTATATGGCTACTGTCTATTATTTAGAATAAATGTGTGTATATATAGTATTATGCCTATATGTACGACGTATTAATATGATGTGTGCCACTGAAACTAATAAGATTAAGTTGTTACATATTAAGCATTTATTTTCAGCAACAAGTAATAAAATATTTACCTTTTAGCAAAAAATATGTATGATATTCAAGAATATAGTTTTGGTCAAACAACATTGGAACAAGTATACTTAAAATTCGCACACTATGAAGATACAGATGTATTTGAAAACAAAGCAGTGTGAATTCATACTAAATTTTATTAAAACTTAAATATTTATTTAATACTTAAATTCAATTTATTTTAGGGTGATATTAATTGTTATATATGAAAAATACTACTAATAATTTATAAATTAATATTATAATATCTACAGCTATAATGACTGATTATTATTTATAGAAAACTGATTTAAGTTGCATGATAAAAAAAATACAAAATTATTAATAGTACACATTTATAAATAATTGCCGTAGTTATTCATTGAATTGTTATATAATGCATCAATAAATATTTTATTATAATCACTATTATTTTAATTTTGTAGTTAATATAATTGTTATTATAATATATTTATAATATTCTGTAAACTAATCGATTACAATAAAACGTGTTATTGTGTTTATATAAAAAGTATTAAATTAAATTTGTGTTAAACATTAAAACAACTAGGTATTTGTTAAATTTCCAATGACACAATTTTTTTAATTTTTATTTATTAAGAATTGGCTCGATAGAAATTTTTGATTATGGTATTTTTATTTCTCTATATTTCTCTATTCATTCCCTTCATATTTCGATATTAAAAAATAGACTAAATTTTAAAATTCATTTTTACGGTATTTTTAATAATTATACTTTTCAAAAATGAAAAATGTTATAATTATTCATTGTAATTACAATTACGATATTTGGATAGTTATAAAGATAATTAAAATAACCGGTGAATGAGCGTGAGAATCATTAAAGAACAAAAATCTGCAAAAATTGTATCAATGAGTATAATATTGAATGATATTTAATTAAATTGAGAGCCAATAATAATTTTAGCTCAATAAGCTTATAAAATGAATAATTATAAATAAATAATAAAACTAAAAATTATTATTGAAATTAATAACTATCTAAACGATGTTCTAAGTATTAGTTTAACTAAAACAAAAAATAAAATAAAAATTTAAATTCGGAAAATATTCTTAAATATATATATATATCAAAATACTTTTTGAAAATGTACTAAAATTTTTAATCTTCTATCATAAGTTTAATTTGAATATATAATAAAAATAATAGAATTCACCCCAGATATATAGCAGATTTTTTGCATTAAAAATGTTACTTTTGGTAAATATTAAGTAATACTTATAATTTTTATATAATATACAATTTTAAATTTACTGGATAAATATTTTAAAAACATTCTTCAATAGTATACAACATAACCATATGTTAAATTTCTAGGCAACAAAACTTAAGTTTTTCCAAACAAGAAATTTGATTTTGATTTAAAATATTCACTGCTATAAATCAGTTTATTAAAAAAAGTTTTGATAAAATTTCAAAATTAACGTTTTCAAAATTATTAAAAAAGATGAGCATCTTTCACTTTTTAACCAGCGTCATCAAAATGGTAATATTTTTATATTATTTTGATAAATACTTAAATATATGTGTGTGTATGTCATATTAAAAATCTTAAATATTTAAATCATAGTAAATAATCGTTATACCTAATAATTCAAAAACATATAGTTATGTAAACTATAATGATGTGATACAATTTGTAAATATTCTTCATTATAGTTTTACTCCAATAGTATACCTATTTATAGCATCCTGAAATACTGTAATTTTTTTCCGAATTTTATAGCTTACTTACTTGAGATATGCCATTTAATTTTACATAACTGTGGGTTTCAAATTCGATAAGAACTTTACAAAAAATATGAACATTCGGTTGACTTTTATAAAATAAATTTCTTAGATGTCTATGAAAGGATTCATAGGTGTAACTCAAAAAAAAAAAAGTCGGAGTATGCATTAGATCTTTTATTACCTTTTTATCTTAACCGATATTCTGGCGGAGTTTTTTTCAAGCGCCAAGACATGCCTAGTAACTCCCGTATGGATAAATATCCGAGTTATTGACAACGAAGCCATGCCCTAAAATCCCTCATTTTAAAATGTTAACCTACTACAAAAATCAATCGTCACCTTTGTTTAATCAATAGCCATAAGTTCCTTAAGCTTGGATCAATATTAAAAATACTAATATACATATTTTAATCATATAAATGTAATATTTATATATATATATTGTATGTATAAACTATATGTGTGTGTTTATAATATAAACTCAAAATCTATGTATTTGTAATAAGTTAATTAGTAAATGTAACTTTTAAACTATCTTTTATGCCCTTGAAACATAATATGTACATTTCTTATGAGTTTATACACAGAGTAATTCATTAATTATGCTCACCCATTTCATTTTCTTAAATTCTGATACCTAGAAAATTTATTACACAAAAGTATTTTATTATGTACATTTATTTTCCTAACATAAAAATGTTAACATAGAAAAGGGTAAATATACATACTTAATATTGTAAATATTACGGGCAATATAAAATAATTATAGCTCGAGCAATTTGGTCCTGCCCAAACAATTTGAACCTCAAATAGAAATAAATAATTGTTATAAATTTATAACTTACAATAATATACTGTAAAATATTTTATCAATAATTTCTTATAATTTTATTATAATACAGAACAAAGTAAAAAGTATCAGTATTATATTTCCTAATTACTATTTATATTATTCTATGTTATACCTATTGTTTTCCTATATCACATTAATAAAAGTAATAACTGTACCAATACAATCAGACAACAATACGTAAACAATAATTACTATTTACGATCAAGCAATCGAGTTTTAGTGTTTTTCAAGACAATTTATACTTTATAATTATTTATATTCAAGGTTAAAATTACACGAGCAATGTGTACATTACCCAATTATCCCTATTGCCCGTAACATATATATATATATATACAGTGCTCGAAGTGGGGGGGATACGGAGGGATGGTATCCCTGTACTTGTTTTGTCTAGAATAACGCATTCCTCCAAAGACCAGGGCCGTATTAGCGCATAGACACTAAAGGCACTGTGTCTAGGGCCTACGAACTTTTTTGGGCATACGATAATGTGTGGCAACAATTTTTTTGTAGTATGCAAATTGGTACAAAAAAAAATTTTCTTATAGTTTTTGACAATTTATATAATATATGTTTTGGATTAAAATTAATTTTTTTTAACATTTGTTAGAACTTTTATCGTATAAAAATTTATAATAGATATCATGTAAAAATTTAGATTTGATTTTAATTTTGTATATATTATTGTTTTTAAAAGCTTAACATTGCATGAGATTCAACACTTCCTTTTCCAAAGAGAAGGTCTCTTAACCATTTGATTATTAGACAATGGCCCTGCAAGGACTAGGGGCCTAGGGCCTACGATAGTGTTAATCCGTGCCTACTCAAGACTTGTATTTTTAAATGATATACTTATCATTTTTATATTTATATATAAGGCATTTTTTTTTTTCAGTGAAAATAATTGTTTTTAAAATTCAGGCCCAGGCGCCCGGCTTATCGTGGTGTTTAGTATAAGCCGTTTTGCAACTCGTTTATACCCATATTTAGAGCCACGGACTAAGATAATATACTTTATGTGAACTATAAAAAAAAAAAATATTATAGATACACAAGGTGTGAAGAATGTTATGATTATATCAGGAAATCTGAATTATAAGACATCCCTCCACTTATCTTGAGCCATTTCGACCACTGTTTATATATGTATATGTAACTGTTTTTATATTATGTAAATACTTTTATAATATTTCTGAATCAAATTTTAAATTCTATGTAAATAATAATTAATACCTATGGTATTAAATTCTTGTATTAAAAAATATTATCTTTGCATATTTGAATTAGTTAATCATCATACCATTCAGACTATGGACAAAATTTAAAAATAGCTCTCGGGTGAAGGGCATTATTAAGTTGTTAGTGGAAGTATGTTCAGATATAGTTATTTACGTCGTCATTGCTGGAATAATTCTAGTACTTGAGATTATAAACTTAATCGAAGAAAAACGCTCAATAAATTCTGTGGTCAAGCAACCACCTCAAATTAATATGGTTAGTTATATTACTTAAATATATGTACCCACTTTTTATAATAATTATAAATTATTTTTTCATATAAAATAACGTTTGTCAATAAGGAAAGAGTTATAGATCCAAAAAAGCAGCCAAATACTCCCAAGTCCAATAAAAAAAAGCATTAAACTTTATCATTTATAAGCCTGTTAAGATTAGCGAAATCAATATTTCCATGAAGTGAATATTCGCTTATACAAATATGATTATTGATCCAACAAAACACAAATTGGAACACGTTTGGCGACCGATTGATTTTATAACCTAATGAAAACAACGTCAGGTGATGTAATTACTGTTATTATCTTCAAAACGTTAATGAAAATTGTTCGAAAATTCAACAATAAAATATGAAGTATAACCGAGAACCAAAAACGATAAAATATATTGGCCCATAGGTACTAAAACCTATGATGACTATGGTTATTTATTTATTATACAATTTACTGATTTAACATATTTAAGCATATGTATGAAAAATGTTAATATTAATATCAATAGTAGGGTTTACATTGTATGTGGTTAAATTACATAGGAAAAAAATATATCTATTAACTCAGTATTCGAATAGAATTATTATTATATTAAATAATAATTTAGTTAAAGAATTTGCGTTTACATTATAGTGTTCGTCATTATTCGTCTTAATGGCTCATTTGCTAAATAATTAGTGATGGCATATAGGTAAGACGTAAAAAAGTGCAGTGAATCAAGTTAGACGCTGAGGTTCTTTAAAAAAAATTCAAAAGATTAAATTTTACCATTTAAAAACACTTCAATGAATTGAATAGCTGCGATAAGTACATCCACGTTTGAATAAGAAACTAAGAAAGCAATTGGTCTTTGTAGAAATGTGAAGGTACATCAATTTCATTCGATAATATACAAGAGGCTAAATTTTTTTATTTTATAAACACCAAGTAAACGTCCATATACTACGGAGCAATTAAATAATTAGTTAATTATAGAAAAAATTTAAATATTAAAAGATCATCGAGGATATTTATATAAAAATTGCACTAAAAACCATTTAATCACTATTTTAAATTCCCTATTTTAATAACGACCAATCGATAAATAGTAAACTTACACGCAAAACCATTAAAATCAAACTTAAAATCTTCTGGAGTAGCGATGCCCAACCTGTGGGTAATTAAAATCCAAGGGGTAAACAGGATTTTTAAGGAGCAAAGACTGGACTAATTTTTATTTTATTTTATTTTATGCACTTTATACTTACTATTATAATTATTGTTGTTATTTTAGCGCCTTCAAATAATATTTTTACAGTATACTTTCGATTATCCGCAGTCTCTCCTATAGAACTAACGACGTACAGATACAACCAAAAAATACAAAAATATGTTTCTATATATAATACTTATATCATCATTACAGTTCCACGAATTTATCTAACTGGGTTGCAATAACCAATAATCCGGCTTGGCACACAGTGCTTTTTTTTGTGGGGAGGGCTGTTTTATAATATCTAACCTAATTTATGGGTAATAGTCTGAAAAAGTTTGGGAACCGCTGCACTTGAGTAAGAACAATTAATTATTAATTATTATTCAGATACACGAATGGATCTTCGCAGGAAAAATTCTAAATTATTCCAATATAGTGTAAAATCCCAAATATTACTAAATTAATAAGCTTAAACATAAAAACAATCTTATAAGACGCTATTTTCTATATTTAAGTAACCGAGAAAATCATGATTATACTCTTTTAATTAATCAAAATCATTTACCAAGAAAACCCATATTGTACACGTGCGAACGTAAGCTAATAAAACATGTATATTGGAAACCTAAGATAATTAATATACTTGTAGCGCATGTCAATCAATGTAAATTATAACAATTATAAAAAATCGTAATCAATTGAAGACGCGTAATTGAAATAGAGAGCACACGAAAATGAAGCTATCTATCAACATATAAAAGGGCTCCGTATCGATATTGAATTCAGACGTATCCAGTCATCAGTGTTTGGATTAAATGAGTAATTTTTTTATTTAGATAAAGATAAAGATGATGTAAATCAAATGTATTAAGAGATAAAAGATAGCAAAATACAAATTGTAATCAAACACAAATTAAATATTTCATATATATTTTTAATATATATACTAAAAATGTAATATTTATTATGTTATAAAAATTTTAATCATGATCATAAATAGTTAAAAATATAAATTAAATATTTACTGTGTGACATTCAGTTTAACCATGAACTCTATAACTCGTAAAGGTACGGTTTCCAAGCTGTGGCTGGCCGCAGCGGCTAGCCGCAACGGCACACGTAGTCTGACTGTGCTATTTAAAATTGCGGAGCGTGGTTTTCAACGTGCGATCGACGATTGCGTGATTTAAATATTCGTTGCGGCTCGCGGCTATAGTGGTCTGGTAGCAGTACATTGCGTGAGTCGTGGTGCGTGTCATATAGTGTTTTATTGTATTTTTTGTATTTTAATTAAAAACTATGTCAAAATCTACATTTTCGTCGAACAATGATGAAGTTTTGGTGGAAGAAGTTGAGAAGCAATCTGTATTGTATGATAGCTCCCACGAATACATAAAGATATTATATTATATTATCAATAACTTCTTCCATCACTATACTTTGTTAACAAACTAACAATTAACAACAAAACTAGTATAATAAATAAATTATTTACCAAAAAAACACGTCTGTACTCTACACAATATTAGGGTAAAATTAACTCCGGCCGTAACGTCTAGTCGTATTTAGGAAACCAGTCGGCACGCAACGTTTAATCGTTACGGCTGATCGTTGCGGCTAGCCGCTGCGGCCAGCCGCAGCTTGGAAACCGTACCTTAAGACAAATGTTATAAATCAATATTGATGATAATTTATAATATTAAAATTGGAAAACTATTTGCAGAATAATAAACATGCACCTTAAAATTATAAAATGTTATCTGATTGTCATTGCATTATCATCACATTTTTAAATAAAAGTACTTTTTAGTTAGGTACTGAGTACATAACAATTAAGAACATAGCTACTGTTTGGACCGAAATGATTATGAAAGGACCAGTCACAATGACATAAATAAAAAAAAAAGTACAATGGTAATAATAGTTTTGCGCCCAACTTTGTATGAGTTAGGCTATTTCTCTGAGTGTCGGTTTAAATGCTTATAGGCAACTTAATCATCAATCTCACTGGGCAGAGGATATGATATCACTGACGGAGGAACGGAAACAAGTAATTTGCACAATAGGCATGGGCGTAGCTAAAATTTAAATCAGGGAGAGGCAAAAACATAAAATGATTAGTGTTAAATTCGTAATTCAAATAATCTACAGATAGACCATTGGATAACACATTAAACGTCAAAACGATTACATGTGTAGATATCACTCGGTCCCACTAAACTACTTTTAGAATTATATCTTATTTAATTTTTGATTTTAATGTAAAACTTACACGTTTGGTATAAACAAATATAATTCAGTTTCAGGCGCAGGTGTGGGCAAGTGCCCCCCTGCCCCACCCTCGCTACATCCATGACAATAAGAAATAGAGTTTAATTATTGGGGGGGGGGGTCTCTGTGTTCGAAACGGTCTGGTGCAGTGACCACAGAACTAAACGTTCAAATCATTATTTAAATTACTTGATGACACGGTGAATATGGACAAAAATGGTAACTGATAGTAACTACGATGATGGTACTCGAAGTCCTGGACGGCCTCTCACACGCCACACCGGATGCTGGCGGACTTACGTATAACGGTGGACAATATGACGACCTGAACGTGATAATTAGGTAGACGGTGGACACGCAGACAATAATAAATCATAACAAAGAAAATGAGATCTTTTGATTTTTTTTATTGGTAATACGTTGCTGTAGTGAAAATAATATATTATTATAATTCACAATTTAACATTACTTTAAGCCACATAGGCGAGAATAATAATAATAAAACAACGTTGCCCCAATGGCAGAAGAGTAACAACGTATGCCGCAATGGCGAACAAAAAATGAAAAAACAAAACGATAAGTGTTGCTGTGTGAACGAATGACGAACAGAGAAAAAAAAAGGGGACGACCCGGTATCGCGACCGGCAAGACAAAAATAATTACTATTACATAATGTATAATAATGATAATAATTTCACGAAATCATAATAAATAATTGAATCACCATTTACATTTAGATGGTATAATTCCCATGCGAGTAAAGGACGAGGACGGGTGGAAAGATGGAAAAAGACGTAATCGCCGCCGTGAGAGCGAAACGCACAGATCACACTTTCCAAAGTCCGATAGCACGGATGACATATATTAATTTGATAAGCGCACGAACAGGTATAAATCCATAGACCTTAAGGTAGCCACACACGGTCCGGTCGGCCTGTCAGTTATGCCTGCACAGGCCGCCGGAGACCGGTCGGCCGTTGTGTTTGTGGGTTCCGGTCGCCTGAACAGTTATATCTGTACAGGCCGCCGGAGAAAATATGAAAACTCGTTCGTCCATCCGACCAAATTGCCAGACGGTTTAATTTTATTTCACAGTCCACGTGTTTATACTACACTGCATATTGCACTGCTCTGCACTTTTGTGAAGTTTTGTCATTAAAAAATGTCTCGAGAGAAAGAATCTCAGTGTATTGAAGATTTTATTAATATTTACCGAAGTGAACATTGTTTGTGGAAAATAAAATCTAGAGAATACCATGATAAATGCAAAAGGGACGTTTTTTAATTTTATTATTTTTCATGGCTATCAACAACCCTAAAACAGCAAGCGCGTCTTCGTTGGTAGCCATGTCTCTACAGTATAAAATAAATACAAACTTGCCGCGGCCGGACAGATTCGTCGGAACGTATGTGAGCGCTGCGTCAGTCCGGCCGACCGGTCTCCGGCGGCCTGTGCAGGCATAACTGACAGGCCGACCGGACCGTGTGTGGCTACCTTTATACTCAGAGTATAAGGTCTATGTATAAATCACAGACTTCTATACTAAACTAGTATAGAAATCTGTGGTATAAATCTATAGTCTTATCTATGTTATCACTATCGCTTTTCATTCATTGAAGACAGCACAACTATTGGAGAAAATGATCGTATCCGTGGTGGTAGACTGTGATAATGTCCGTGAGTGGTGCCTTAACTGATAAAACGAATACTTTTTGATATGAGATTTGATTTAAAATATTACAAATAAATTCAGTGTTGGTTTTAGATTTTCCAATTCAGTTTACCGTATTATACTGGCTTCATAATTTCTTATGAATTCACTGTTGAAAATATTTATAAGTAGCAGTTATACTGTTGTTCTTATGTTAAAAGTTATTATATTCTTGTCGGCTACAGTTGAACACGATGGCCCATACTAATAAAATAAAAGCTCTGCTGTCTGATTTGGGTCGATCTACTAAAAGGGGTGTGAAAAAGTGTCCATCGTGTGGAACATATAATGGCACAAGAACTGTAGTGTGCAAGAATTGTGACTTGTTATTGAAACCAAACAATAAAAGAGTATCACCTTCTGAAGTATGCAGTCTTCTTACATCCTCTTCGTCTAGAGTAAAATTACTATTCACGATTTGAGTTTTCCAATGTTTTCACAAGTAAATATTACAGATTTTCTCTTACATAATGTCTGAGAATATTGATTTCAACGAGAGGGGTTTTGTCCATTTTCCTGGTGCAAAAAATAAAGAAATCAACAAACTTGATACAGGAATTTGTTTAGTCCATTCTTGTGGTCGTTCGTTTGATAGTAATGTTCTTAAGTGTCATGTAAGTCAAAATAGTAATCATAATTTTATTATAGATCTTAATCAGTTTTTCAATAACTAAAAAATTATATTTAACCATGGAAATCAAGTAAATGAAAGTATTTATGTTATTTTAAATATCATTGAATTATTTAAATATTGTATTTTTATCTGATGTTATACATTTTACGGTATTAGTAGATACTTTAGTAAAATACCAATTTGTTTATATGGATTTATAAAAAAATAAACAAATTCCAAAATTTAGAAAAAAAATGTAATCAAACTATATTTGATTGAGTTAATAGTACTATAAAATATAATTTTAGTTTTTATTATTAATATTTGATACATTTAAATAGTTTTCCTTTATTTTTCTTTAACATAAAATATTAATACATTTTCAATTAAATGTGAGTATTATTATTATTTAATAAATTAATCAAATAAAACAAAATGTATTAAATGTTTAATATTCATAAATTAATATACAATTAAATAGTTTATATAATATTATTATTTATTAAGGAAATACATTTTTTGAAAATATTATCTAAAATTGGAATTTAATTAGATATAAATTAAATATATGAACAACTGTTTTTTTATTACATACATTTATATATATTATATATCAAATGTTATTTTTATGTAATGATTACGGAATTAAATATATCAATCTAACAATTCTTCAATATTTTAAAATTTATTTCATCTTGCATAAGTTATTATCTTTTATAGGAAAGTGTATTAAACACAAGTATTCAAAGTGAACCTTGCAAACATGTACGTAGTTGTTTTGATTGTAATACAATTGGTGTATCTTTAAAAATTGATCAACAAGTTTTGGAATCTTTTAGGGTTCCTCAGACTGTTAAACAAGTAAGTTTATTTTATTTTTTTTTTTAATGACTCAATGTTTTTGTTTAACATTTTTGTCTATAATTTAGGAAGTATGGTCAAATTTTATAGATAAGAAAAAACCCTATTTACAACGTGTATCTGAAAATATATTTGTTGTACGATGCAAAATTACCACTCAAAATCCATTAGGGTACTTGCATTGTATCATTGGAAAATATAATAGATGCTTTTGCTGTACAACTACACTAGTTACTGTTGATCAAATGGTAAGATATTATTCATATTATACCAAGGCTGGGCATTAACAAGTTAAAAAGTTAAAGTTAAGTTACTTTTAACTAAGTTATTTAACGAGTTACTTTTATTTTCAAAAGTAACTTCCAGCTTAACGAGTTTCTTTTTTTTTTAAACAACTTCTAACTTAACGAGTTAATTTATTAATTTGTCCTAATATAAATTTCATATATTTAAAATTATATTTAGTACTTACTAAGTACCTACTGTAATTAATACAATTACATATGTTTATTGAAAATAGTTAGACTTCCATTATATTGTGTTATTTGTTAAGCTTTGATAAAAATGTATGATAATATATTGTACATAAAAAAAGAAAATTAACTTATTTTTAACTAAGTTAAGTTACTTTTTTTTCAAATTAACTTTTAACTTTTAACGAGTTAAATAAATAAGAAAACTAAATTTTAACTTTAAACTTAACTTACATCTTTCTGTATTAACTTAACTTAACGAGTTAAAATAATTAGTTAACTTGCCCAGCCTTGTATTATACTGTATAATATGTTTACAATATTTTTTTTTTTAGGATCAAATACCAGATTTAAATACATACTTTTGCTGTCATTATATTGCATGTTTAAGTGCAATAGCAAGTTCACGGTATATGGTTCAAGACTTTGAAAAAAATCTTAACCCCTTTGTTTCCATCTCCACATTATCTGCAACTATTGTTCAACTTGACAATTTACAAAGTAACAAAATATTTTTGTAATAATTCAGTATAACTGTATGTATAAAATATGATAATGCCATAGAGTTACATTTATTTAAACTAAGTGTAATAATCAATTATATTAAATATTAATTTAATGGATGTTAAAGGTGATCAAGTAGCAATAACAGAAGAAAGTTATGAACCAGTCACATTCTTTGGTGATCAGATCATAACCAGTGAAACTTGTGTCTTAGATAACATTGCACCTAAACATCAAAGAACAGTTCCTAAAATTATATCAAAAGTGAATATTATTTTATTTTAACTCAATTATTATTTTATTATAAGTGTAATATTTAATAAATACCAAAATGTATCTATGCAACTTCATTAAGTTATTTTATAAATCAAATACTTTTTACTAACAGATGCTTTATAAATCATATCAGCTACCAATGAGCTATAATGCAAACCAAACAAAGTACCTACATCTGTCTAATGATTTGACTATTAAACCATCTTATCATAACTAAGAACCCAATGAAAATCTCAAGAACATGGTGATTTGTTAAAATTAAAAGCAATATAACAAATACAGCTATACATATCTGTAATTTTATCTTTAATTGCAACAATCTATTAAGAACTACAGGGATCAGCAGCCTACATTGTTCATCAATACAATAAAAACACTGTCCTCGGGGAGTACTAAAATTCCTGAATTATATCACTTATTATTTTATTCACTCTGACTGCAGTATCATACAATTAAATTAATATAATGTGATTGATCGACCGGTAGTTATTTTTGATCTTGCATTAAAGGTTTCCTATTTTCTTAGTAAGACTATAAAAGTTGCATTTTGTATTTGTATATATTTTTTTATTTATTGATCTTTTTTAACTTTAGCAACTAGTTATTACTTATTTGTACATTTCATTTTTAATTTATACCCAATAAACCCAATCATTTAATTTTAGTTTATGGTTATTTATATAAATTTCAAATAATATCTACATTATTAAGATAAAGCAAACTTGAAATAAAATAAAACCAATAGATGGAACCTAAATATCCAGACAGATACTCAAACTGGTTAGAAGAATTAATTTTAATTAATGTTCTCTGTATTTGTTTTCAAACAGAAAACGTCGCTCAAATGATACAAATCAAATAACCAAACAGTAGTAAATTAAGAGTGAATGTGTAGGAAATAAAAATAAAGTACTTTTTAATTTTAGAACTCAACAAATTTGAAATCTGAGCTAGATTTCTTTATAAAAGAAAGTAAAAATTATTTTAGAATAATTATAAATCAAATATAAACGTATTAACAAAAAAATCATTAATAAGAAATATAACTTGATCTCTTGACCCAATTTAAATTATAGAATACATGTTAAGACTTATTACAATTAATCAAGCTCTCCTTACAAATAAAGTGGTTAAAGGATAAAAAAAAAAGTAATTTTAATTTTCCTAGAAAAATTCTATACCATAATAACAATAATATTATCACTAAGTAATAATATAAAGAGCCTAAGCTAATTCATTTTTTCAGAAACGGAATAAAACAAATCAAAATAACTCTAGGATGAAAAAGAAAAATTGTAAGATTATAATTATTTTAAATGTCTATACTGAACTAAATATACAGTTTTTTTTTTTATATTTAGGTCTTGAAGAACCACAAGTTATTAATCCAAATCCAGTATTAAGTTTTGAAAATTGGCTGTCTTCAGTTACAGAACGAATTAATCAGGAAATGCATTATCAATTTGATGGCAATCCTCCAACTATAGTGTTCCATATTCATAAAGTCAGTAATATACTTAATTATCAACATTAAATTTTAAAGTTATGCATAATATCAGCATAGAATAACTCTGTACCCCGGAGGTAAAAGAAATCATGTCACAAAATAGTAATTTTACAGGGAGTCAAATTTTCATTTATTTTCATCTAAAAATATGTTTTTTTTCATGACTAATTTGAATTACTTTATTGCTCTTTATTTCCGTTACTTTTGGTAACTTGACATAGCGCCTTATACCTTTATATAGAGCGAAAAATGTTCAAAGACCTGAAGCTTACCAAATTTCTTAAAAAATGGACATGGTTTCCTTTACCTCCAGCGTACAGAACTAAACATTGCTTTATGACACCAGAAGTGTACATTTATATTTTTCGTCAGATTACTTGTAGACAAACAAGATTACATACAGTTACTTTAATTCAGTTATTGAACAGTGCTATTAAATAATAATGTTTCATTGATAATTATATAGAAATGTTTTGATTTAAATAAAAAATTAATTTTTTATATAATTTAAAAATGGGTCGGTAATAAATTACAAAGTTACAAATCTGAAATGTTCAGATAGATAATCTTGTAGTGTAGAAGTAGGTATTAAGATAAAATTAAATTTTACTTTGCTTTTGTAAAAAGAAAATCTAAACATTTTTTTTATTTTGGGTTACAGTCGTTTTTTGAATGTTTGCTTGAACGTATGTGTGCTGCTTCTGCAAAAAAACGTTTACCAAATTCTACTGTAGTGTTTGTGAAACGTGACTCTATGCCTTTAGGTACACTGACTAAGTATACTTGGCATATTACTAATATAATGTTGGTGAAGAAAATTTTTGAAACACCTCTTGTTCCTCTTAAAATAAGTCGTAGTTTCATCAGAAACCAAGACAATACATATGATGCTTTTGAACATGAGAAGTGTGATGGTATACCAATTGATAAATCTCACCAACCAATAAAACCAAATGATTTGAAGACATATCTCAAAGTTGGTTAGTAAACAAAATTAAATTCTATACTCAATTTGAGTACATTTGTTAATGTAAGTATTCTTCAAGGATAATAAAAATAATATAAAATAAATACATTGTTATAGGTATTGTCAGTCTTCATCAAAAGGAACGAATACCATTTATTATTGAATGGATTCCAGATGTGCTTCCTATAACCCAAATTGGTGAATTAAGACTGACTTTTAAGTATGGACATATGCCTCCAAAAGATAATGATTCTTTGAAGTATAAGTAATATATACTATTTAAAATTAAAATTCATCAGAAATTATGAATAAATGTAAAGAATGTGGTCATTAATTACATTATTTAACTAGTAACATTCACATTTGGGATTTGAAAACAATTTTAGTGACTGGCATGGAAAATTTTAATATAAAATATCTATATGATTAGGGCTCAGAAGTTGTAGTAGCTAAAAAAAGCAAAATATGCAAAAAGTGTATTCTGAATTCTAAAAAAAATATGTATAATAAATTAATAATTTACACAAAAACTATATATAACTGAAAAAAATGATATCCAGCCAAAATAGCGAAACAATAATTGTGAATGTAAAAATCGCGAATTAATTATGGCGAAAATAAAAATAGTGAAAATATACGATTAGACATTTAGTGATAATAATTTAGAAAATTTTTTTGGCATTTAGTGATAAATGTGATTAATTGTTTCGCTATTTTGGCCTAGATCCGAAAAAAAATATATAACTTGTTGGCATTCTTATTGACCTGGAAATATAATTTAAAAATATTTTTTCAGTTCTATAATGCCTGTTAATTTATTGCATTGAATCATCTTTCGTAAGATTTAAAATTTAAAATAACTGATGATTTTTCAATAGAAGATTTTAATTATAAAAATTTCTTTCAAAGTCAAGTTAGGGGTTTAACCTTATACATGTTAAAAAAAAATCAATTTTTAACTAATTATTAAATATGCATATGAAAATCAACAAAATATGCAAAATATACATTGTTCATTTTAGATTTTTAAATTATGTCTTATAGAACTCAGATTTCTAACTTAGTCTGCTATAATTGAGAGCATATAAAACAATATGCATCTCATACAACTTCTGAGCACTACATATGATATATTTTTACGTATGCTAATTATTTAATTATTATGTTTTTATTTTTATTCGATACACTAAAACCTTTCTTTGAATATTCTTTAATTTATTAAAACAATCGTGAACAAAAATGAAATGTGAATAAGTACTGTAAAATTTATACTTTTGTTGTTGTTTTCTTTGTAAAATTTTAATATATTATAATATATTATTTTTGTTTTATTTTTATAGATAATTTTAGGTAATGTTTTTGATTTAATTATTTATATTATGCATGTATTAGCTTATAAGTGATGATGCCAGTAAACACTAATACATATTGTGTAGCACAGCGGCCCACAAATTTCTAGTTACCTGTGACCTATCTTTTTTTTGTCAGTCAATGGAGTGTTTAATAAAATTTTTCAAATAAGTTTAACAATAAAAATTATCACACGCATAATGCTATCACCAACACTATATGTAAATAGTATTTTTAATAGCCACTACCTTATACAAACAATAGTATGGGAGAAGTAGTTTTTCTACAAAGAATCAATTTGATTTCATTCATCTGACTACCACTTTTAATTTAAACGGCTATAGTTTCTTGTCAGGATCTGTTTTGCCATGACAGTTAATAAAGCATAAGGGTAATCTTTGAAAGTAGCAGGAGTGAATTTAAGAAATTACTGTTTCTCCCATGGTTAATTATAGATTGTCTGTTCACGTATATTCTTTTGATATTCTGATAATACTGCTGTCAGAAGAAAAAACCAAAAATATTGTAGTATTCAAGGTGTTTTTAAACATAAAAAAAACATAAGACTAACTAAGCATAAAACTTATTTTGCTCAGTAATATTACCCATAATATTCTAAAATAATATTGTAAATATGAAAAAAATAAATAAATAAATAAATACACATGGGCGAAGCCTGATAATTCAATTAGTTATTAATAGTATATATGTTTCCCAGATACGTATAATGCTATTATTTTGAATAAAACAAATATACAATACTAAGGGATGTAATCAAATTTGTTGTAAATAGAAAACAATGAATATGAAAATATGAATATTATTATTATATTATTTTATAATATGAAAATTATAAAATACTTTTATAATTATAATAAACTTAATTAAAAAAAAAAAAATTAGAAATCCAAGAAAATTAAACTTCTCAGTAATTTATTAAAATTAATACTTCAACAGATTTATCAAAGGTAGATGAAGCAATTTAAAATTTAAAGAGGAAAATTATTCATATTTTAAATTTATTAAAATTTATTTATATCTTAATTTACGCTGGTTTTCTAACGATTTACAGCTTTCCCAAATTTCTTTATTCAGTTCATTATTTCCCGAACACAAGGCAATTAATCTATAAAATAAAAATAATTTATTAAAAATAAAAATTTATTCAAGTAAAATTTAAAAACTTACTTTGCAACCATCATAAAACGATGCAAATCTTCAGCAGAAATATTTTTAGGATCAGCTTTACGCATTTGTACATAATCATTTTCAATAATCTAAAAAAAATTAAAAAATTATGATTTATTTATTTTTTTATAATAACCAACCAATTAATTAAACTCTACTTTTAAAGTATCTTCTTTAAAATTAAAGGGAAATGTTGAAATTATTGCTATATATTTTCTTAATTTTTGTAAAAGTAGTGCCTGAGATTTTAGGTAGTTATGTGCTGAATCTATTATTTCTTCAATATTGTTAATACAAGAAGGATCTGGATTTAATACAATATCTATATCACACTGTAATTATAAAACAATAATATATTAGATAATTGATTCATTTAAAATCTATATCAATAAATGAAGTAACTTACAGGTAAAAGAGATTTTCCAATAGATAGTGTTAAAACAGGTATTTGAGTTTCATAATTTATATTATAATAGGTAAAATCATATTTAATCTGTTGGTTAGAAATTATATCAGTAAGAGCCTGAAGATTAAGTATTCCTATAAAAAAAATTATTATTAACACTTGATTTAAAAAAAGTAACAGTATATTTTTTTTGTACAATTATTGTACTCAAAAATAATTGTTTTATAATGAGCATGTTATATAATTGAAGATTTATATTACCTTTACTGTCCAAATTTCCTGGCTGCAAATCTGTTTCATCTAAAATCAAATGTGTTCTACTTGATAATTGTAAAATTCCATTCAAAAGTCTATTGGAAGTATAACATTTTCTAAAATAAAACAATATACTTATTTCTTAATATAAATTACTTAAGTTAATTTTAAATATTAATCAATAATATATTAAATTTATAATAAATTAATAAAAGTTGACTGTAAAGTAACACAAATTTTTCTATTAGCATAATTTTTAATATCACATGTAACATTTTAAAGTAAATTGAAAATATTCTATTGGTTTAAAAAATGAGTTAAACATTGTTTGTAATAACATTATTTTGGAAGATTATTAATAAGAACATAATTTATGCTTCTAACATTGAATAAATATATGTATGTATGCTTAAACAATGCTTCAAATACAACTAAATTGTTAATATAAAGATACAAGGTTATTGAAAAAAAATAGTTATATTTAATACTTTTTTAAGTGAATAAACTCAGAAATATTTTCTAATGCCTAATTTATTTATAAAAATAGTACATTATGAATTTATGATGTACAAACAATTTTATTAGTTTAGAAATATTTCAGTAACATAAAAATGCTCTTAAAATGTCTAAACATTGCAGTCAATACACATAAATGAAATTACCTTGGTATCATATCCATATTATTCATAGTGTCAATCGTGATTGGTAAATATTCACTTTTAACTACTAAATAAGAAATGAGTGCGTATAATTTTTTAGTATAGTTTTTTCCAATACCAGCTGGAATTCCACGAATATTTAATGAAAATTTTCCAGGCACCTGATTATTCTGTCTGTTATATCTAAATATTCAAAATAAAAACTTATTTTATAAAAATTTTTTTTTTAGTAAATAATAATAAATAATAAGTTAAAATAATACACTTACATGGTAGATGTAAGATAAAATAATAAATAATCTGCTGCTAGAGAATCTCCTAATAATGCTTGAGTTAATATCAATTTTAGTTCAGCATGGAGATTTGAAGCTTCATTCCAGATGTAGTTATCTTTACAAATTTAACTCATTTAATTAAATTTCAATTCATCAATTTACATAATATAAATTAAACAGATAAAAATATAGCAAAGATCATTTCATAATTTACTAATAGTCAGAAAAGAAATAAATTTTAACTTACTCATTTCATCATTATCCGTAACTAAGTTTGGAATTAATTTAAATTGAACAGTATGAATACAATATGTTTCCTTAACTAATGGAGATTGTTCATCTAACTCTTCATTATCTCCTTGAACTGTACGTCGATCGAGAAATCCTACAACCTCAATAATACTGTTTAACTTAAATTCACTAGTTTCAACATCCTCTGGGTACGTCTAAGCATTAAAATAATTTCATTAATATTCATATAAAAGTATTACATGCTTATCAATATTAAATGATAATAACATAGAAAAAATGTGAATACTAACAAAAACAAATACTTCTTTTGAGTACTTCTGGCAAACTGGATCAAGACGAATGCGTTTAATGTCACAACCTTCTCTAAATTCATATAATAATAATAATAATAATAATAACAATATTAATTATAGTGGTGCATAGTTATTTCAATAGTAAATTTATAAACATACAATTGTTCTTTCTTTTCATTATTTGCATCTTTGGCCCATTCGTTTAATCCAGGGATTGGAATACAAACAATAATTTGTCTCTCCATCAAATCATCTCCTAATTCAACTTCTTCTTCAGACTGTAAGAAAATATTAAATGCATCATTAAATCAAACAAGACTTATAGTAAAAACTATTACTCTTACTTGGTTTATAACAGTACTATGATATTTTCCTTGGCAAAGTTTGGTTTCATTAGTTGCAGAATTAATAATTGAAAAAGTCTTACTATAATACTCAGGATTTAGCATATCTTGTATCATTCCTTTAAATCGTACCAACGTTCCAAGAGCTGCTTCATTTTCAAATAATATAGGCACCTTCAAATATTTTTACAAATTAAAATTTGGAAATAAATCAGACCATTAATAAATTAAATTATAAATGATCGTTGGTTCTTTGAATTTAACAGAGTAATTACCTTCTCCCAACTTCCTGGTTCCATTAGTGTCTTCTTACATTCATTTTCATTTGCAATCCAAAAATCTGGAGTCCACTTATCCATATTACAAACAGTGATTATTGAAAAATATATAAGTATAATACAAATGCCCAACAAGAAAGGAAAGGTTTGTTATTTTTTAAAGAGTAATAAAATCAAATTCACCAGTACTCAGAGTACATGAAAAAAACGCACGATACCGCACGACAGTATGATTTGTGTATTTTACTTGTTATCAAAACAATAATTACGATAAGTTTTAGTTTTCCCTCGCTTTTTCTTTGTTTATCTTTTTACCGATTAAATTATACACTACTAGATAGCGTAGCTTTTATAACTTTTATAAAAAAAAAAAAGAAAACATAATAGACATCTCTACAAACCGTAAACTTATTACTATTTAGTGTGTCCTCGTATTTTGGTCGATCTATTTTTAAAAATTTAAATGTATTCACACTAGGAAAGAATTTTTCGCACGAAAATTATGACAGAAAAACTGAGAAGGCAATAGCTTGCGTTTACATCACGTCTACATATACTCGTGTGGAACGGTCAGAAATAATAATAATGAGCCAGTTTTATTAATTTAAAACAAACTGTTTCTTGCAACCCTGGCTATATTCACATGATTTCAATGCCGTAGCTAAAAACTGATTTATTTGGGAAAGTGTTGAATATTTTTATAATGGTATACTATATTTCCATGCTCGTACTGATTTTTAAATGAAGTATCACCATTTTTTGTTACATCTTCTGCGAAAAATTGGTGCTGTTAAAAACTTAAAACAAAATAGAACAATTATAACAAAACATCTCATGACATTTTGAATGAAATAAAAATGATTAGGAATAAAGAGAACGTAATAAAAATGCGTTCAACACGGTAGATATTTATAGGTGTTACGAGGCAACTCGAATTACATTTTAGGTTTCTCAAAATGCGTTTGCTTTACTAATGTTAGATAATAATGTACGAACACATTCTGATAAATTGTTTTTATTTCTTTCAGCATTCAAGCTATCCGATAGATTTTGTATAAATACCTAGTATACATAAATGCCGCAATAACTAATAGGGTTTAAAATCCCAGAAGTAATTTTATTTTCAATGACTTAAAAATATACACATATTTAACTAAATATCCCTGTAGTTTTTGCAAATAGGTACATTATAAGATGTGTGAAAATATTTCAAAAATAATATTTAACTGTTAAATTTTGACTACTTGGATTATGTCTCCAAGGCATTATGACTACGGTAGTTATGAACTAGTCATACATGCGTATACGGCTCAATCGTGGTATAATACTATTTTCAATTATGGGATAAATTCAATAACTTTTGTCATAAATCACGATATGTACAGCCTTGTCAAATAGAAGTCAATAGAATTCAGAAAATATACGTCGCACATTACGCATTATGTCTGTCGATTGCATAATATAACATTTATTTTAGTATCTGGTCAAAAACACCATTATAATAAGCTGGAAAATTTGTATAAAATTAGTATAGTCTTAAATTAAATATATATTATTATAGTATAGTCGCTTACAATTTAAATATTAATCATAATTCCGTTGAAACTAAAACCCGCGGTTTTACTTTATATATAGGTAGGTATGTACTATATAATATACAGACATATTAAAGGAAGGCATGTGCAATCTATTATCATTGATTTCATTATTATCCTATAATGCAAAAGGGGTTTTATTTATATGAAGTATGAACTGTAATATGCTTATTTATTTTATTTGCAATAATACTTACTTACGATATTTAATTCATAATTTATTGGATGTAATTAAAATATCTATTTTATCAAATAACCTCACAAACAATTTACTCGAATTCAAGTTGATTTGTATGTAACATTATAAGTTATATTATATCATTAATTAATTAAAACAATTTTACTACTTAATAAAACCCTGTACCCAGGGGCGGATCTAAGGGGGTTTCAGGGGGTCAGCTGACCCACACTTAATATTTATTGACAAAATTGGCCTCTTGGAATTTTTTTTCTCTTTTTAGACCTTGATTTGGAGTCTTAGACAGTTGGCCCATCGGAGTTACTTGAAAAATGAATGTCATGTATATCCAGAATTTAAAATTTTTCAATTCATAATTTATATTTTAAATTATATCCATAGGCACAATTTGGGGGGAGCTTGGGGGTGCTAAGCACCCCCAAATGTGTTTATGTTAATTTACATTTAAATACTCATTACTCATTATGTATAGAAAAACATAATAGTTTTTGATATTTTTTGTATAAATATATAAATTTTTATACAATACAAAAATATTTCACAATACGAAAAAAAAATATCTTTGCTTAGGGTAAAAGTTTCAAGTTTCTAGCCACATTACTTTTGGGATTATGACTTAATAACTAAAATTTGAAATGTGAAAGTCTTATTTACAGCGTATTTTTACTATTTCAGGACAGTTTTTTCCTCACGTCTAGAAAAACTATTATGATTTTAAAAAATGACCTATCTAAAGTACCACTGCATGCCAATTTAAAATCTAAAAAAGTCCTAGAAAAAACTTTTGGACCAGTATTTCTATCCGAAAAAGTGTTAAACAAATAAAATACACACATCATTATAAAATCATAATATCTTTCGCTTCAGTCAGAATCTAAAAGTGATCATGTGATAAAACATTTGTATTTAAAGACAGGTAATTCGTTACCTATACGTGCAATAAAAATATAAAATTAAAGTAAACAATTTAAATTTAGAAATATTCATATATTTACCAAATATTTTGGTAACTGTTGAATTGTACGGTTTGCGGGTGTCTATAAACAATAAGGAAAGTGAAAAATATAGAAGGGCTTCAGCACCCCCAGTTTTTTCATTGAAATTTCGCCCCTGATTATATCGTTTTAGTAGAAAGTTAAGTAAATCATATTTTATTCCGTATGTTTGTTGCGCTGATAAAATTAGATTATATTTATTAATCGTAAATAAGTCATTATCAGTGGTATCATTAATTCTAAAATGTAATATAAATATACTTGTACACTTTTATGAACATATTGTGTTTTTTTTACAAGGTATTAATTTCTAATTCAGTTTCATTCCTCAAAAATAGCCTCTTGAAATGGCTTGACCTACAGTTCCCCGACTCTGGATCCGCCCCTGCCTGTACCTCTACAATATTAATCATAAGTGAAGTTATTATTAATTATACTAAGAAAAATAATAAATAAGAATATTTTACCGAGTGTACTCCGGGTTTGGTATCTTATATATTATATACATAATAAGTGAAATAAATGTTTTATAATATTTTTCTTTAACCCATTTCGTGATTCTAATTTTAGAATTGGATGTAAAAGATACTAATTTTCATTATATTTCTATAATAATATACCTGTTACGGATACTTTTAAAGTATGTATGCTTTACCATGGCAACTACCACTCAAAAATTATATTTTATTCATATAAAATTATTATTTTATAATTATATAAAAAATCGATGTATGGTCTACTGTTATATTTATACGAATGAACACAAAACAATATGATATGTTATTAATATGTGATGTATCGTGTATTCGTATATACATATTCCACTAAATACCTATACTATTCTTGATTTGTATATGTGATAAATTATAGATCATATTATTTTAAATATAGTAATAATAATAATATTTAATAATATTTATAATAACATAATATTTCAAAATAATTTTCTAATAAAACATTAAAAAAGAATTTAAATAAAAAATTATACCTATTATACATGTCTAAGTCATTTCCACGTAAAAATAATATTAATAATTAATTTACTTTTGTAGGTTATAGGTTGTATGTAGATTATTGTATAAATTCAATTTTTAAAAAGAGAAATAAAAAACTATGAGTCTTAATTGTATTTTATGTGTTTGTTTAATTGTTTAAGTCTTAAAAATATTCACAATACAAAAATTATTGGATAAAATCGTAATACCACACCTACATCGACAGTGAATTGAAAAACATTAACCCATTACATGAGGTTAGTAGAGAAAGTAATATTCATTTTTTTAAGGTATATTTAGTTGAGATGCCAAAAAAAAATTGTTGTAGGCCAATATGTACAATTAATAGAAAAGGATAAGTGGGGAGAATTTAAATAAAACATGAGCACAAAAAAGACATATGACTGAGTATGGCTAAGTTTAGTGTTTCGTTGGCCGATACAATTATATTTTTAAACTGCTGAGATCCGAGAACCACTAGCAGTTTGAACTCAGGAACTCAGTCGCATTCACCTTCTCTTGCCACTTATATCGTCTACAGAATACCTACAAAATGGTTAGTATTCTTTTTTATATTTATTAATGTTTTAAACTCGTTCTTACAATTTATAAACAATTGTATTAAAATATTTGAAACAATGATAACACAAATTAATAATATGTAATTTATAATTTATTAAATACAATAATTGTATTCTAAATTTTAATTAAAGTGTTCATCTAAAAATATTTTAATCTGATAATGTATTGGTTGATTATATAGTATATTATTTTTATTATTATTTCATAAGAAATTATATTGTTATAAATACGTGTAAATATATTTATTATTTTCCATGTTAATAAAACAAAGGATAATTTTATATAATTATAGAAAATAGTCCTACATATTATTTATAATATGAGAATTAAATATTAATGTATTTTCTAATAATTACACCTCGTAGGTGAAATAAATTCAATAGAACCTGCGGTCATCTTTATTATAAGCTTTTAAGTTCAAGTTAAATAATAGTTTATTGACAGTAAAATTCATCTATTATTTTAAATATGAAATTAAAAGTTCATAATATTCATAATTTTGCACTTTGACATTGTTTAAGATTTTAATTTCTAGAAACTTTTCAGAACTTTATATTTTCTATTCATGGTGTGTTTCAATAAATTATCTTATGCAATGATATTTTAATACAAAGTAGAACCTCATAACCTTATACTATCCGAGCTATAATTATGTAAACAAATACATTATTTTATTTTGGGGACTTGAGTTTATCAAGGAGTAAAATTATAAAAATAATATTTATAACTGATTTCCACCGAGACACCTAAAAACTAAATCATCACTACTTAGTTCCTAAGTGATATAATGGTACGTACATTTTGGTATGCGAGCTGAAATTCTTTGGTTTGCTTCTATACTAGTTATTGAACCAAAATTCATAACAATTTGAACGGGATTAATTTTATAACTTTGTAAAGTTTTTTTATTTTTTAGCTAATTTCAGTAATGACACATAATATATTTTTTATGTATCTGTAAAAAGTCAGAATTTTCAACTTGTTGGGTCGCATAAAGTTGGCAACAAGTTTTGTTAGTTATTTAGATTGAGCTCGAATTATTTTTAGAATATGGCACATAAATGACATCATATTGGCAAACTCTCAAATTATTTCGATTTTTGAATTTCTAATGTTAGGAATTGCATCGAACTTTTTTTTAATGATATAACGATAGCAATTACTTTTTAAAAACAAAAATTAGCAATTTCTAAAATATTTATATTTTTATATTTGAATAATTTTTTTTTTTTAATAACGACGCATCAAGTATGCAAAATTAAAACAGTAGTGTTCATTTTACCTATTAACATTTAATTGATTTATATTTATATTATTTATATATTAGGAATTGTTCTAAAAATACCAAGTTATTCGTCAATCATTTTAACTTTATACAGTTACACTTTTATTATCAAATTGACGTTTAATTAAAATATGATTATTAGTTTTTAATACTTCTTTTATAATTCTTCCGAACAGAATTTATGTACATATTACATATATGTTTTGATAAAATATATATTATTTTTTCATGAATAATGTATCAAGTTTGAAATTAATTTGCAATTGTTAAAGTCTTAGTTAAAAAATTAAAATTTTGACATGTACATTATATATTATTAATAGGCTGACAAGGAAAAGGTAAAGAAGAAGAAGGTAAAGAAGGAAGAACCAAAAGATGCACCTGCAGAAGAAGCACCAGCACCAGCACCCGCCCCTGAGCCTGAAGCACCTCCTTCTCATTCCAGCACAAAACACAGTAGCCGCAAAAGTTCATCCAAGAAAGTCCGCAGATCTGGTAGTAATGTGTTCTCTATGTTCACAACCCAACAAGTGGCCGAATTCAAAGAGGTATGTTTATTAATTATCACGTTGAATTAATATTGTTACTTTAATAAGTACTAAAATTATAATTCTGTTTTGATTATATGCATAGGGTTTCTCGATGATGGATTGGGATAAAGATGGCATTTTGGGCAAGGAAGACTTGAGAGCCACTTGGGATAAAGTAGGTAAGCTAGTTACAGACCCCGAACTCGATGCCATGTTAAGCGAAGCTTCCGGCCCAGTTAACTTTACCCAACTATTGACTTTGTTTGCAGCTAGGATGTCTGATGGAGGTTAGTTGATTACTTTTAATATTTATGATTAGGCATTATTTTCTACACAATATTTTTCAATTTCTTATTTTTATTTTTTCACTATAGGTCAAACCGACGACGATGAAACCGTTATTGCTGCCATCAAATCATTCGATGATAATGGTAAAATCGATAGTGAAAAGTAAATATCTATTATCTATTTGATAAGTTTCGAACCTACGATTTTTAATCGATATTATTATTTTCAGGCTGAGGTACGGTTTATTGAACTGGGGTGACAAGTTCTCCGCACAAGAAGTCAAAGATGCTTTTGATAACATGGAAATTGACAAGAAAGGCATGATCGACACTGAAGACCTCATATCCATGGTGTTGGGATCTGGTGACGATGAATAATTTGTATTTATATAAATCAATAACCAGTTTTTAATTTATTTAATATCCCTGAGTTTGCACAAATTGTATCAATTGGTAGGTAACAAATGACAAATTTGATGAATGTTGATATCGAAATAAAAAGAAAGTCCTCTATTCACGCTTTTGTGTTTTATCAAATTGTTCAATGTTAATATCACGCAGAACCAAAAACGTTCACAGAAATGTTCAATGGTGGAGAGGGGGTGAATAATTTTCTATATAAATATGTGCAATGCACATCCATCTAGTTATGAAATTTAATATTATTTCTAATGATGACAATAAAAAAAAAAAAAAATAACAATAGAATATTTAATACATTTTTAATTTTTTATAATATAAAATCTAATTTTTTTGGTTTTTTTGCCAGATCATCTTCTATTTTTTCAGCTGTTAATGGAACCCCTCCATAAATCGCTAAAATTGTAAGTCCAATTCAAAATAGTCATTAGTTATTACACAACATAGATTAAATAAAAAATAAAGTTGATTAAATTGATTGATAAGGACATACTCCATCAAGAGTTAATAATCACATTGACCAGTAGCTAACCATATAGTAGCTGACAATGAAAATCAACGATTTATCACTTCACTCTAAATATAATCAGTCAATTATTATTATAATTTATCAATAATATTTTTGGATAACATGATTTTTATAATGAAACATTACAAATATAAATTATACTAAGAGACAATGAATATTCTTCTCACATCTTAAAAATATAATACAAATTAGTTAAAAAATATACGGTTAATGGGGGGGGGGGTTAATTATTCTCGAGAATTCTCCTCCCTCCCCGTAAGCATGCCCATGCGAAAAACAGTAGCCCCTTATTTTCTTATTTTTAGTTGAAACATATGTTAATTACGTTCAAAAGATTATTTATTGTTAATTATTAGGAAACGGATTTTAATGCTCTAAAAAACAAAAAAATACCTTAAATAAATATGATTTAATGCACTTATAACAGATTTTTTTTTAAAAAAGCCACAAAAAAATGCCTTTAAAATTATTTTTAATATTGAAAAAATTTGTTTAATTATAGGTACCTCCTATTCATATAAATTCTTATTCTTAGGTATTAATTATTCGTATCATTTTCATCATATTCTAGTTCTATCTATTTCTAGATATTCTTTTTACCCTGAAAATTATTTTCAAAAAATGAATATACAATTTAGATAGGTACATTCGTTATACTTTTACCTTGTGATTCATAATTATACTATATAATCAAGTGCTGCTTAATATTCTCTAACATAAAATTCTCAATTTTTACAGCATCTTCTTTATCAAACTCCCTCACAACAGGTTTAATCAATTAATCATTTTCACAATAGTATATAGCTGCCGACAACCATGTACCCCAATTAGTTAGTAAGGGTTTAGGGAGCATTGGTATTTCTGGCACTATTTCTTTGAATTTCAATACTGGATATGGGAATTTAAAAAAAATATTTTTTACGTTCAAAATAAAAGCATCTATTACAGGAAATATTTTACGTATTTCTTCAGCTACTCGGTGTGGAGAATGTGCCAAACATGTAACGTATTCCGTTTTTAAGTAAAACACTTAAATATTTTTCCCTGCTTTACCATACAAGGCAGTGATTCTCATCCTTTTATCGTTCATGTTATCTTTAGCCACTAGAAACAAACACCGTGTCACACTAACATCAAAAAATAATAAATTATCTTAACTGTGTATTTTATAATAATTCTTGATATAATAAAAAATAAAAATAAAAATACAGTACACAGAAAAATAATAAGTATACCTAAAATTTATTTGAGTTGCAAGGTTCAATAAACATTGATAATTTAAAGATTAAATTTGCATATTAAAAAAAAAATTATTTTACTAATTTTTTTAATTTCTTGTGTATTTAAATGTTTTTCTCTAATCATATGTTGTGTCAGCAAATTTTTTCTCGGCTACCACTTTGACCTCACAAACCTTACAAAATAAAACACTTCCATCGGTAGAAAAAATTGATTCTCCATATTATTGAATGCAAACGACAAACATCTGAAGTATTGGCCTTAGGCATTTTCAAAAACTTCGTGGAACAAATAAAACTAAAATAAACAAATCTACAAAAATTACTCGAATATGTTAACGATGAGGTTAATGTCGCCCGTCGCCATTGGATATTAACTTAATTTATTTGTTTATAACTATACACACTTTTAAACCGCAACGATGTACAAGTGAAAAATTACCACATATATAGATATGTTTTAAAAAATTTTAACTCGAAAACAAAATTTAAACATGAACACCAACGGAAGAGGAATCGTAACGCCAAACATCGTGTTTGCGGCAGGGGAAGGTTTTGTGATCATATCGCAGGCGACTGGAATCACTCTGATGCTATTTTGTCTGTGCACCAGGCACGACGCGTCCGTGATATCGTTGATCTCTAGGAACGTTTGGTCGTTCGCCAAGAACGCGGTACCCTACGCGATTAACACGCTGTTGTGCTGGTATCTGTCGGTGATGTTCACGAGAATCATGGCGTCGAACGACCCGATAATGGGGTTTACGTCCGAGCATTACATCGCGTCCAAGGTGGCATTGAACCTCGTGGCGTTCGTCGCTAAATATTACATTCACAAGGTGCAATCGATCACCATGAAAATCGCGCTGTTTGTTGGCTACCTAATTCTGATCGCCACGTCCGAGGCCATGTGCAACAAGACGCCAGATCTGATAACTTCCAATACCACCGCTGTGATTCTGTTGTCTTGGCTGAGCGTTCTGATATTGGTAACCTGCACGCCAAAATAGTCTTAAGATAGCATCCGTCCGGCAGTCGGATAGTAGGCAATTCGAAGCCTTCAGCGGCCTCGGTTGAATTATCGGGATCTTGAGACACAATAGAAAACGAAACCGTAGAACATGACACCTTGAAAAATGTCACACATGGGGGGGGGTTGATATTTATGGAAGAGGCGAGGTGGCTATTAGAATATAAGCTTTGAATTATTGTTTGTAAATGTATACACGCCCAGGGCTTAAAGTAGGGGGGCAAGGGAATCAGTTCTCCTACTTCTTACAGCAATTGTAAAGCCTGACCTTTAACCCGAAAAGTTACCTGAAACGCTCAACTGTTTATTAAAAATAATTATACACAATATAACAGTTGACAAATTGGCTTTGCAATTTAATTTATGTCACTAGGTGTTAAACAGTATTCTACAAACAAAACTAATTTATATTAAATATAAATTATAAATTTTGTTGTAATATACACTTATAAATACGGCTTTTTTATTTTATTAAAAGATAATGACAATTTGTAATTTAAAACAATAAGTAATTTACAAGTTCGTGCATTTTTATGGCACATTAATATTTTCTTAAGAAATTTGTTCACTAACAACACCTCATAATATATATACCTATTTATAATTAATTACCTAGTAATTTTATTGGACTATATGAAACACTGAGAATTATATACGAATTGAAATTCCCCCTGCCCTTTTTTACCACTTTAAACCCTGACCACGTCACTGCGTATGGACTGCCCTGGACCAAGAATACAATGATAATTAATAACATAGGGGGTCATAAAATGAGGGTAGTTATAACTTTTTATGAAAAATCCTTTCATCCAAAATAATTTAATTTTTTTTATGCACATTTAGTTATTTGTAATAAATATTAATTAGAATAAATATTGAATCTATATTTATATAATGTAGTCACAACTAATCGATAAAACAGTACTTTATATACGTGAGTCAACGGAGGTTATACTCATAAAACACACTGTTGTTCCATTCAACTTACGCCTTGGGGCTATATCCCCTAAACCCCTTAATTCAGTCCTGGATAGGGTTAGGGTGCCGAACCGAGTAAAGTGACTAAGTTTAAATACTCAGCGTAATCAATAATTTGAACCCGATCACTGGACCGGACCAATTTCCAGGTCGGGAACGACAGTTCAAAGAAAAGAAACCATCAGTGCCACCTCTCCGTCACCAATTACGTATAAAAACAAACACGAAAAATCTACCGGCCTATCTAAAGATCTTATACGTTGAAGTCTTCACCACTTAACCTAAATAAATTAAATAAATAATAATACGCAAAATGTGTAAGATTTTTAACTTCATAACAGAATAGCCCCGACAACAGTGGCGTCCCTTTATGTGGTGGGGAGAGGACGAACATAATGTATTTACATTTTTCCTATTGTGATAAAAATAATAAATAAAAACATATGGAGGGAACTCCCCTATTCACTCTCTACATAAAAATGCTCTTGGCTGATCATGGTATTCTATCTTCTCTCAAAACCCGGTCAACTGGCGTCTTTTGAAAACTGTGATGGCGCAGCACAGGCCTAATAAAACCCTATAGTCTAGGCCAGCGGTTCTCAACCTTTTTTCATTCACGCACCCCTTGACCACTCACTACTACTTTACGGACCCCCAAATGCCAATTTGTCATATATTTTTACATAAGATAGATATGAATTTACGAAATAAGTTTAATAATGAAAAATTTGATTTATTTTGATCAACATGCGCAATACATTGTATGTATAAAAATAAATAATAAAAAATAATATTGAGTTAAAAATGTAATTTTAATGTGATCCCTGAGCTTGTTTGCTAGCACTTAACTTTTTGATATCTGGCTCCACGGATGATAAATAAACTCGTAAGTCTGAACTCACCGAGAGTCTATTGCGGTACTTATTTTTAATAAATGTGTATGACGAAAAGGCTCTTTCCACTAATACAGAGCTCGTAAACGGTAGCAAAACATTGAATGCTTTGTAAGAAAGCTCAGGATATTCGTCTTTCACATTAGCCCAAAAGGTGATCAGTGATTTTTTTTCAAGAAATGCTGCTTGGAGTGAAGAGTCCGTTTTTAGTTCAATCAATTTTTCTTTTCCACGGGCTGATAAAACTGCAGATTTGAAATAAATTTCACTGAAAGGGAACATAATCCAGTGGTCTTCTTTTCCACATTTAGGGAAGTATTTTGCAAAAGCTGTTTTAAGCTCATTCAAATGTTGAACAATTTGGTGTTTGATGCCTTGTGATAAGTTCATATCAGTTTCACTGAGAAAATCATGCAGTGCTTCAAAAATTTCTGGTTGGATATACTCAATACACGTTTTCCAGTATTATACTCTTATTATACACTTATACTAAATCGTATAAGTTACGAAAAACCTATTTACAACATTTAAAATATTTCACTACTAGTTTCACAAGTAATTTCAATTAATTACAACAAATTTCAATTTTTCCGCCATTACGCTTTTTTTTTCGGGGACCCCCTAATACCTACTCGCGGACCCCCGGTTGAGAACCGCTGGTCTAGGCATATGCTTATTGGTGCAACTAAGCAGCGTTTCTGGTGGCAAGAGCATTTCCAGGGGGGTAAATGGGCCAATCGCCTCCCGATGGCCTTTTTCTTCAAATATTTGTTATTTATTATTTATAGTATACTAAAAAAATACATAAATGTGAATGCATGTATAAAGTTCGCACTTCCTTCTTATAAAGGGTCTAGGGACGCCACTGGTAGGTGGTAACGTATAATACTCGATGTGTAATTGAATTCCGTTTTCATTTAGGTGGCACCGATTGACATCTTTCAACAATTATTACTGTCCACATCGCTGAGCTGGAGGAGATGTTCATTGGTGTACGGGCTGACGACCGGAATGTGTCAGTATTGGTACAGAACCATGGTCGGTAAAGACGCGGCGCCGGCGTTCGATGCGTTTCTCTTGGTGCTAGTGGTCCACGTGCAACTCGTATGTCTGTGCGTCACATATTTTTCAGAAGGCCAAAGAATGCTGAGGAACATCGTCGGCGAGGGCGTGTACAATCCAATGGCTGATTCTTTGGAAATGTACTCCACTGTTGAATCGATAATGCAGCAATTTACGACGTACGTTAATTGTACGTTGACCACGTGAACTTATATCAACTATTCACACAAACAATTTAAACTGCCAAGACGAGAAACTGAACGTTGAAATTCCGTCTCGCAACAGTTCAAGCCGGAAAACATGGATTTTTAAAAATTCTTTCTATGCATACTAATATGTCGCATCCGCGCATAATTAGTTCACAGAATTAGGATTTTCTGCTTGACTATTTGAACCTCTAAATAAAATGAAAGTGTTCGATGAGGCTTTTGTTTTATTTAAAAGTTTAAATAGATTAGCAGAAAATTTAGTTAATGATTTAAATAAAATAAATAAAAACATTTTTATTCGAATATAAAATTTATAAAATTTAATAATATCAAACATTCAATCTACACATGAAATGTGTTAATTAAGTTTAACACGTTAACTGACACATACTTTTTCTAAGAATTGCCCAGGAAGCCATGTGCATATTTTTGTGTACACGCTATAAATTATAGAACTTGTGTTCATCAATGTTGGAAAAGTTCCTTTTAAAAAGGAGCTCGTTCCTGTTAAATTTTTTAATGTCTAAGCGGTTTCAATAATGTTATTTTTGTGGACAACTTTTATATCAAAAATTATTGTCCAATTTCTAAATTCAAGACCATTTCTATAGTTAATTGAACCAACTTTATAGGTGTCAGCTTTTAATTTTTTCCAATTTACAATCGTTAATAAATGCGTAAGGAAAAACTAACAAAAAGTGGCGGAAAACAAGAATTTTTTAGGAGTTCCAATTATGATAAAAATTGATTTAGTTTATTTAGATAGTTTTTATTACAGTTATACAACCGTGGCTTATATTATTATACTAACTTAATATTATTAAGTACCGTTGTATAGATATTTTATAATAAAAACATGGATACGACAGTCTGTCTTATCAGCAGTAATCAATAATTTCAATTGAGGTCAAATAAATGTATACCTTTTACCATTGATTATAGTATTAACTATTTAATGTTTTAGAAAATATTAATATTAAAAATATCATTTTTAAATGTTATTTACCTAATTTATATTTTTTTTAGAACAGAAATTTCCGTTTAAATTTCACATAAATAGGAATATATTTATTACTTTTTTTTACTTAAATAGTAATTAATAATTCTCTAGTTTTGTCGATCAGTGTTAGACATATTTTCCTCAAAATCACTGAGAGGCGTAAATAAATTAATAATAATAATATTAATGTAAAAATGAATTGAATGCGTTTTAATATTAAAATAATTTTTTTTTCAAAAATGGACTTGTGTAAAATATTATGTATTATGAATTCGCTGATAAAAACCGAGCCTTGGAGATAGAAAAAAAAATTAATAATTTCACATTTAGTACGAGCGTATTTACTTAGTAGCATAGCCAGAAGAATATTTTGGGGTATTTTAAATTTTAAATTCTCTCCTACATAAGTAACGACTTTTTAATATTAATTAGTCAATTAAACATAAATATTTTAAAATGTGTGATTAATTAGTTTATTGAAACTGTGAAAATTGCTTAATAATGATATGGTATAACCAATATAACCAATATTTTAAAATTGTTGTATATTTTACAAAATAATTCAGACATTTTGAAGGGGTGGAGGTATAACCCGTTAACCCCCTCCTCCTGGCTACGCAAATTTATTTACTAATTATCATTTCAGAAACAATCTGTTTATTTTTCCAAAATATCCAAAATTTATCCATTATTTATTATATATTATATATTTAAATATGCATAAATATGTGATGAATATTTAATGAATATGTAATGAATACTGCGTTCATAACAAATAGAATATATGATTAAAATTTTTCGATGTTTAACTGGTATTGTGTCATTTTTTACTAGTCCTCATAGGCGGAATTGAACCATTATTTTAGGAAGAAGGGAAACTAGAATGCATTAATACCAATAATGTATATTATGCATTAATAAAAATTATAAAAATAAAATTCGTGGTGGAAAGGCTAAGGAGTTTTGTGTAACATGAATTATTTGTGATAAATTATAAATATCAAAATTAGAAACAAACATTTCTCTCAAAAGCACTAAACCCCCTCCCCCCAAAAAAATTAAATAATCACCAAATTATTAAAATACAAAAAAATAATTGTATTTTGATGTATATAATAAACACAATTGTTTTTTTTTTTTTAATAATAGAAAACAAAGTGAAAACAAGTATTTTGAAACAGACATAAATATATTTTATTTATAATAAATAAATTGACATAATTTATTGTTTAGTTTAATATTAATAAGTTTGTCTGATCTTAATAACATATAAAAAAAAAATATATTTTAGGTAACTAATTGCACATTGAAAAAATGTGTTTAAGTTTTACATACAAATATAACTTTGGAAAAAGTACTATTTCATAATTTATTTACTAAAAGTAAATAGAATTGAAATTAATAATTAAATAATAATTTATCTAAAAATTATCTAGTGCATTCTTTAACAGCATTTTCAATCTTCTGAAAAATATTAAATAATTTTAATTTATAATAATATTTATAAAAATTTCATAGTATCATATAAATATGATTAAAATATATTTACACATATTTCAAATGATACAAATGTTATAACATTATTCATAATAATATCTTCCAAACATTAAATGTACATTTAATTAATATATATGTAAAATGTTATGTTATATATAATTTATTCTGTTATACTTAGTATATTTTTGTTTTAACTCAATCATGGATTTAGGTGGCCAGAGGAGTATCTCCCAATATCCCCCAAAAATGTTTTTTTATAAACGGTAAAAAAAACCTATTCAATTGATATTTATTAATACATATATATATACATTGATATTATAGGTATTAAATTGTATATGTATATGTATATGTATTTTTATTATATAAAATCATTTAATTTTTTTAAAAAAAATTAACCCCCCCCCCCCACACACACACACAATTTAAAAATACGCCACTATTATTAATTTTAATACTACAATTTTTTCCTAAAGCTACAACTTATAATATAAATACAGTCGAGTCACGATAGCTCGAAGTTGAAGGGGGATAAAAATTTACTTAAAGATATGTATTATTCGAAATACCTACCTCGAAATTATCAAAATTAAATCAAAACTTCTAATAATGTAATAAAATATAATTTTAAAAATTTACGATAAAAAAACGTTATGATAAATATATGTGCATAAATGTAAACACAAAATCTTCTAATTTGCCTATGATTTTGAATATAGAAGTATTCAAGTCTTCGACAGATTCAACAAATTGCCTAAAAGTTTGTAATTGCTTAGTTCATCGTAATCATATTTAAAGGTCTTTCAGGCTCATCAGGAATCATTATTTGATATACGAGTACATGTTACACATTTTATACCCATAATTTCGTTAGCAATAAAAATAAATATCGTATATACGAGTACTATATAATACAAGTTTATAATAGTCCACTGACTACAACATTATCAATAATTGTAGCATACGATTGAAATATAGTCGGTTGATCGACATAGTGTATCTGCTACAATTTGCCAATCATATCCATTGTCATCAACGTCATTGTTTTCTAAACATACATCACCCTCACACTGCTGCTCTTCATTAAAATATAATTCAGCTTTGAAAAAATTGACAATAGTATTTGGTTGTACATTAATATACATACTAACCAGGGGCGTATCAAAAGGAGGGATGTGGAGGTCAGATACCCCCTTATAGGCCTTTTTAAAGTTGTATAAAATAGTATTCTTAATGTAAGGAAATTATAAGGAAACAAAAAAATATTGCAAGGATTTATTGTAAATTATTATTTTAACACATTTAATATACATCTTTTATTATTTATTATCAGGGGCTTCATTTTTTTTTGAGGGGAGGGGGGGGTAGACTATGGCAAATGCCTCACTCTAAAAAATTTTAAAAGTCGGCAATTCTTTGTCCGATGATCAAATGCTAAAATCGGTAAATAGTAAATTTTTATTTACTATTTTGTACTCAGAAATCAGATAATATTCCCTTTTAAATACACGTTCACGGTTTATTAAAAGTTGGAATACACTGGCTCCTCCACAGTTTATGACAATCGTTATTACGCGAACCTTATAAACTCTATTTTTGGTATATTATATATTTCTATATACGAGTATGTGATCTTTATAAAACAGTTTTCGTGATATCGATACCATAAAAATTGAGCTCATAATGTATAAAAAACCGTTAAAATCGTTCCTATTCACCCTAAACTACGGTACATTATTATTGGACATTATATTGGAGATACAATTTTATGTTTTTATAAATAAGTTCTGCAAAGAATTAAATATACAAATAATAAAATTATAAGTATTTATTTAATTAGATTTACATTATTATTCTATTAAACCTATTGATAGGTAACTTATGACCTATAGGATAAGTAAATAAATAAATTGCCATCTTTAATGTTATTATTTAATTGGGTAAATTGAAATGTTTCATGTTCTTTGTTTATCATCATGACATCATTATTCATTACTAATCCTTACATGTTTTTTCCCAAAAAAATATTTTATTGATAGTCTATCGTCCATAAATATTTAAATATTTAGGTAACCATAATTTTTTAAATATTATGAAGTCGACAAATTTAATCAGTTGCTCCACCCTTTCAAAAGTTGAAATGACGTCCCTCTTTATTATTTAAATGTGCAAGTACTTAGGTTTAGAAATTTTCCTTCCATAATAATTTGTTTGTAACTGATCCCCCTTCCCATATAAAAGTTATGTATACGCCACTGATACTAACCATTACATACTTACTATTTTTGTGCATTCGCTAATAATCGGTTTCTATCTACTCGTTTACTTTTTGTTATACAGAGTACAGATATAGCAGATATAATAATACATTTCGACTAGGTAAGCTATTTATCACAATTTTATATTCGAATTAACAAGACTTTAAAACGTTGAGAGTTTTAAGAATTTCTAGGGGAATAAGTAAAAAATCGAGTTATCAAATTTTTCGAGTAATCGAAGTTCAAGTTGTCGCGACTTGACTGTATATATATCATATTTGTATATATATATGGCTATGAGCTCCTCCCGTGAAAAACTTCTGGATCCGCTCCTGTTCTAATCGTAACATTTAAATACAATAAGGTATCCAAAAATACTAAAAAAAGTTATGCATAATACAATGATTTATGTATGGTTCTTAATTATGTTTAGTTAAAAAATTAAAATTTTCAAATGAATAATTAATTTTTCTCTTCAAAAATTATAAGAATTATAGATTATACTACAAAAAACAAAAATTTCTGAGAGCCGTGTGATTAGTATATAGACATTCAGTTATGGCGTACTATTGAATACAAGGTGACAAATAAAAAACATAGTATCACACCTATTTCATAAAATATAAGCAGCCATTTAAAATTTACTTTATCTTTCACTACCTACATAATTCAAAGTCACCAATTTATAAAATGTAAAATATAGTAAAAGTACTTGAATTTTTTTTTAAGTTATAGTATTTATAACTATAGATTAATAAAGCATGGTAATATATATTCATTTTTATAATTAGTAAATTATAAACTATTTTGGATCATAAACATTGAAAAAAATGTATCTTATTCTTTCTATAGAATTTAAAAATTGAATATGTTAAAGTTTTTACCAAATATAAAGATATTTTTTTAGGAAATGTAATAAAAAAATGTATACAATTTTAAGTCTATAAAAAAAGACATAATAAAGATTAAAAACCCAACATTATGAAATACTGAAATTTGTTACAGTCAAATTACAAATTAGACATAAATTAATTATATAATTATTGAATATTACTATTAATATTTTCGTTTTATTACATACATACATTTATACATTTGTCTTACCTATATCATAAAAAATAAAGTTTCAATATTTAATCAATATGATAAGTAAATTATAATAAAAAATTAATTATAATTAATTAAATTATTAATTTTTAATTTATATTAAATTAATATTATGCAATTAAATACACAAAAATATAAATAAAAATATAAATAGTTTCATTACCGATAGTCCAAGTTTTGCGGAATGATGAAAAGGTAGACTCACTGCAATATTAGATACTTTGAGTCTTGGAATATGACCTGTATAACCAGCTATAGGTGGCAATTCTGAAGACACTTTGTGATCTACAAAATAAATTAAGATATTATCCTCTATGAACCAAATAATAATGAAAAATGGTTGAAAGTATTTTATAGGCAATAATAATTAATTCGATCTTATACTGTATCATGTTATTAACTTTAATAAATATTTCACGTGATTTCTAAACTATTTACATACCGCTTAAATAAAATGAAACTTTATAACTAAATTCTTATAAAATAAAAAAATTAAAATAGCACATACGTAGAAATTAAAGGCCGGTTTACATGCAAAAACTTATTGGAAGTTTTATTGGACATTTAATACAGACAATATAACGTACATTATATAGTATCTACGCAATCCAATTTTTACTAAATTTTCCATCTCAGTTTCAACAGTTTTTCTCTTCACTCTTCAGTGTTATTCAGTTATTACAGTGATTTTTGTCGATATAAAAGAAGTACTGTTATGATTTTTTTACTATAATGTCCTTAGTACATGTGCAATAGAATTTAATCAAAAGAATTTGTTGTATATCAGACATGTTCGCAAAATAATAAAAAATACCACTCAAATCAAATTTTTTATAATTTATTAAATAATATAGGTAAATATAACTACTATAATATATTGTAATTATTAAAAAAAACCAAATTAGGTTGTTAAAACAGTTCTGCGATAGCAGTTGTCCGTTACACACACACATTGTGTACGCTCCTTTCCCAATGTGTTTTTCTATAGCTACCTAAAACTTTTTTTTTTTTGTTAATTTCTATCCTATAAGTTTTACTTTCACACAGAGTAAAACAAAATATTATTCATAGTTAACAATCGGCTGGTGCGTTACACACTTTCGCATACGTCGTCGCTAATCGTAGGTCGCTACGGTGACTTCGATATCATTATTACTCTCACGCGGTCACGCTATCGCCGTCATCCCGTACTGGCTCCATTATCTTATCTTATTTATATAATAACCGCCAGCATAGCTATTCATATTTTATACCAAATAAAATTAGTAAATTAAAGGAATAATACAACACTGGTGACAACTCCAATAGGAAGTTTACCACGATTAAAATTAATAAATCACAACTAATTCTCCTCCTAGTAACGAATGAATTATACAGAGCGGTAGTAAAAGGAATCTTTCTGCCTCCTCTGATCCTACCTTACCACAATCACCGTATACTAAAGTACATAAAAATTATTTTCGTCTTCAAATCGAACTTTTTAAAAACCACCTTTTTAATGTTTTTCAACCTCACCAAGATATTCCTCCTGTCAACTCTAATACGGTTCTTAGTAGTCCTGATATGTCTTTACCTCTTTCTCCATCAATTAAACATTTTTCGCCGAGTGATATAAAATTTGCAATTCATAAGCACACTCTTAAAAAGTCTCCGGGCTTTGACCTAATAACAACTGAAGTAGCCAGATGCCTTCCTAAACGTGCAATCGTCTTACTTACTCATATATATATATATATATAACACCATACTCAGATTGTCATACTTCCCACTTTTATGGAAGTTCTACAAAATCATACTTTTCCCAAAACTAAACAAGGCCTCTGACCTGGTAACGTCATATAAACCAATTAGTCTATTACCTTTCTTCAGAAAAGTGCTAGAAAGACTCATACTTAATCGCTTACTTCCCATAATCAGTGAAAAAAATATACTTCTTAACTATCAATTAGGTTTTCGAGCACAACGTTCAACAATTCATCAAGTACATAAGCTAGTAGACTCGGTTTCTTTCGCATTTGAAAAAAAAAATGTATTGTTCTTGCGTATTTCTTGACATTCAACAGGCCTTTGACCATGTATGGCAAGAAGGGCTGCTGTACAAGGTAAAAGCACTTTTGCCCCCAACTTACCACACTTAATACTTACAGTAACGCTACTTAAATCATATCTAACTGATCGCTATTTTCAAGTTCATTTTAAATTTGCATACTCTAACATAGCAAACATCCGAGATGGTGTTCCACAGAGTGGCATCCTTTCTCCAATACTATATAACTTATATGCTTCTGATCAACCAACCTCCGCTAACACCATTGTGGCAGACTATGCAGATGACAAACTTATCATATCTATAAATGAAAACCCTATTGTAGCATCGCATAATCTACAAAATCATCTTTCCCTTATGGAAACCGGGTACAACAATTGGAGAATTAAGGTAAACCAAACCAAATTTAATCACACAACTTTTACCCTTAAGCTAGGATACTGCCCACCAGTCACTCTATATGGCACACAAATTCCGTATACTCCAACACTAAAATATCTTGGCATAACCCTTGACCGTAAACTCACATGGGCCCAACATACACGGGTAAAAATACACTCCATAACATACAAACATACACTCCAACTAAATTTGCGACTTCGTATGCTTAAATCATTACTCGTCAATAACAAACACACCAACCTTAACATAAAACCACTAATGTATAAATCCCTTATCAAACTTATTTGGACCTATGGTCTCCAACTGTGGGGAAATGCAAAAAAATCAAATACAAATCGTATTCAGACATTTCAAAAAATTGCATTAAGAAAATTAACAAACTCCCCTTGTTATGTTTCTAATCATACTCTTCACACTGACCTAAAAATCAAAACTGTAAAAGAAGAAGCAGTTACTTATTATAAAAAATTCCATAATCGACTTGCAACTCATTCCAATCTTCTAATTAAAGCTTTGTCATCAAATGCTATTCCTGGTAATTCTCCAAGGTGCTTAAAACGAAACTGGTGTAGAGATTTGTTAACTTAACAAAATAATATTAAAAAAAAAAAAATTAAAGTAGAGGAATCATTAAAGAATAAAATAATTAGTTAATGTATAAATTGCCAGGAATGTGGTCAAACAAGATCATACTGTGGCTACCCATTACGCCGTGTTTGGTGTAGCGCTTTCCATCAATCATCTGCCTATCCAAACTGCACATCTTCCCAACAATTTACTTATACGCAGGCGACATCAAGTCAAAATTTTAACCAATCCCCCCCCGACATCTCTTGACATCATTGGCGCCCGGAGGGGGGCAAGAGGGGGCATTTCCTCCCCCCTGCAATTCAATAGAATGTCGAATATTTTAACTTTTATTTTGATTTATCAACATTTTATTGATATTTTTACTTTAGTGTGTGCCGTGTGGTATTGTTGATCGTATTAACAATATATTATAAGGCGTACCTACAAAATAATGCGTATTACATTAATCGCGCAAAATTAAATACGTTTCAATTCTGTGAATTGATATTAATCGCCTAGTGTGTAAACCACTTATGACGATTGACGCACCACGCACACATAGCTTCAGTTTTTATTTAACTAATTTTTTAGGTTGTAAGGAATATATTTTTTAATGTTCTTTTAGGTGTTGGATTTCATATAATTCTAACACAATTTGTAGTTTACAAGGAATAAACTTTTTTTAATGTATTTTTTTTTGTTTGATTTCATTATGCCCCCTCCTGATAAGTTTCCTGCAGGCGCCCATGCTTGACATTAACAACCTAATGTCCAGCTTCATGCAGGAATTTAAATCTTTAATAAACCCTCTTATAACGCTTCTTACCAAGGTAATATCCTATCTTGATAAAAAAAATGACTAACAATACTTTCACAAACAAATTACTCACAATACTTCTTTTCAATGCAAATGGCTTAAAATATAATGAAAATGAGCTCCAAATAGTGTTACACAACAAACGTAAATGGCGATTCAAAATTAATCAGTCAAAATCTATACACACTACATTCACACTTCGTCTCTCTCCTTGCCCTGAAATATTTATATATGGCGCACAAATTCCTACTTCTTCTACAGTCAAATATCTAGGTCTAACTCTAAATCGCAGACTTACTTGGCTCCCCATCTTAAAACTAAAAGACCTAATTTAAACTGTAGTTTGCGCTTATTGAAAACTTTTTGCAATAACAATAAACCGTTCGGTATCGAACATTTCAAAAGATCTCAATACGAAATTTTTTTTATAATTAATGTATTAATTTAATAAAGATGACACTTCGAGAGTAATTTTACAATTGACCCGCACATTCAGGAGCTGCGACCACTAACGTGTGAATAAACGTATTGAAACATAGGTGTTCAATTTTAGGCGATTTTTCGCAGCGGCTAAAAACCACGACCGTGCGCGGCTAAACCGCTACGTGTGAAACCAGCTTTACTGTATACAAAATCCGTTTTACTTGATACGATTAGTCAATCGTGTTCGATAAACCGACCTTAGTAATCTATAATTGAAAATTTGTAATAATTTTAAGGGTTTATTAGAATATTTTTAAAAACATTGGAAAATCCCATAAAACATCTTTATCTACGTATTATCTCTATTTAATTTTCAATAAAGTAAAACGTAAATTTATTTTTATCAGTTTTTTCAACTGAAAAAACAAATAATTAATGTATTTTCATTGTAAAAAAACACTACAAATTAATTTCAAAACGTATACATGACAGATATAATTACAAGTTATATTATTAAAGTATAATACCATTGTTAAATGAATCACTACATTCACTACATTTAGATGTTGAATAATAAAATTAAAATTAAAAAAAAACTAAAAATTATATTCAAAAACAACAATTTTGTAGTAATTTCAAATGAATAAAATATATTATTATATTAGGTTAGAAGAAAAGTTTTATTTTTTTTAATGAGATTTTAACATAGTAATTGTTTCACTCCAACAATTACGTATTAATTATAAAACAGCAAAGGATAATAAAAAACAGATTAGGTAAAATATAATTAAGTTAAACGTAAAGTATTGAAGTATCAGATCGAAAATAATGAGCGTAAAAATTAAAAAGTAAAATAACTGATAAACAGAATCACATTTACCTTTAAAATCTTTGCTTCTTTTATATTTATTTAATGTATGTTGTAAACGCATATTAGCTTTATCTGGTACCATTTTCGGGGGTAAAAAGCGAACAGGCTTGTCAATAGTTTTTCGACTTTGCTCTGATGATAATTTTACGAGCATATTTTCTTCGCATTCTTGCGCTAGAGTACAAAATGTTTTGCCATACCGGAAATGCATCCCTGGTATATATCCTAAGTACAAATTTTAACAGTCCATAATAAACAAATAAATTCTACAAAATAATAGTTATAATAAATTACCAGTATAGCCTAAAATATATCTTTGATAATTATTAACTGTTTCTTGTTGTTTGTCAGTATTGATTTTAAAATCATTTACACTAGGCTTAGGTTGTAGTTTGTCTAATGGACTATCTCTTAAATATACATTTTTTAAATCGCATTGTTTTATCATTCCTTTTTCTCGTAATTCCTTAAATGTATTAAAATATAAATTAAATTAAATTCGTTTTTTAAATCATACAACTGATTATTATTTTTGTTTGGTTATTAATAAAAAATTATTATAATTTAGTATTTATAATCATTATAATTTAAACCTGGATAATTTCCAGAGTATTGGCTCCATATCTTTTTCCAAAACGAAATTTTAATGTTGGACAATGACCAGTGTATCTATAAAAGACAAAATTAAAAATAATTAATGATTTTACACAAATAATTTCGTTATTATGTATATATCTATTTTATTTAAAAATGTAGACATTTTTTTTTCAAAATTTGCTCACAATATAATATCTTCAGATAAAAAATATTTATATTAAATAGTATCATCATAAAACATTTATAAGCTATAACATAATGCTGAGGACCTAAAAATATGATATAATTTATTGATGTATTGATTTATAGATAAATAGGTAACCTTAAATAATATATATATGGATTTTTATTTTTTTATCAACACAATTTAAATGTGTGTTAGAACAAAAAAGGAAACAAAATATAAAATATAGGCCAAAGTTTTATGTATACTTTTATACATTAACTAATAATTTATTACGAGTACAGCATTTTCCTTATTAAAATTTCAAAGTGAACTTAAATGATTTATTTAATATGCGATTGAATAGGTGTTTAAAATTTTATAATTCAATAATATGGAAAACGCGAATTGGATCCCGAGATTTAGTCACTTAAAATAAACATAGTTGAGACCACGGTGTTATTTGATAATACTCGAATTGATTCCGTGGTAATGTCTTTATTTTATATATTATTTAAAGTTTTCATGCAGAATTTAATGCTAATATTAATTTAGCTGATCCAAAAGTTTTTGTTTTAATAGACATTTTACTTGGAATTCAGGGTGAAATTTAGGTATCACCTAGTTCAGCCACAAAGCCAATTAAAAAAACAGCAGAAAAAAAATGCTTTGTCTTACTAGTGAAGAATTTTCCCGATTAAATTTTGTAAAAGACGCGTCTTTAAACTCATTCTCTAGCTTAACCTTATTATTAACTTATTATAATATAAATATTTACGATAAAAAAAAAAAAAAAAATACAATATTTTAAGTTAAAATTAAGCTAATTTAATAATGATTTTAATTAATATTTTAATAATTTTTACATCAGACCGTTATCTTAATGTAACAAAAAACTACATTTTTGGGAGACATTCTATCCAACTTCCACGTGGTGCCTCTAGTGTAACGTTAATATGCAACTCATGTACTCTATAAAATATACGAAGACTTAAATCGTTTAATCCAATTGGGGCCAAACTTATGTACTCCATAAAATACATCCAGACCCAATTCATGCTGTTTTCGAAATCTGGTACTCAACTCGAGTTTGTTCAAATAATCATTTTCTTCGCAATTATTAATTTATATTCAAAAATTGGATGGACATTTTTAAAAGGGATAGTAAATTACTTTTTTGTATATATAATATTCGTATATTTTAAAATAGGAAATGCACACTTTTACATAAACAATGCATATTTATTATAATGCAATAGCGGAAAGTAAGAGTAGCTGGTACTACCAGGGCCAAATAACAATAACAAGCAGTTGACACGAAATGATGGAAAGGTTTACTTTTTACTAAGATTTTCACCAAGGCCACAATGCATAGAATAGTCGCATTTTTATGTTAAACATTTCAAAAACAAAAAAGTTAATTAGTTTGATGAACATCATTATAATTTTATATCTATAAATCTACAATACTTTTCAAATAATTATACTCAAAATTGGTTTAAAAAAAGGATACTAAATAGCATTGTTAACTTTTTGTTATAGACATTTTCACATTGTTATAATATAAATCAATAATATGCGTAGCAGAAAAAAACATTTATGAGAAAACTTCTATGAACCATTACTAATTACATTCGCTATAGATACTGACATAATTAAGAAAGTGAGATCGAAGAAAACTTATAGTAAACTATAAAGAGAAAAAAATGTTTTAAAATCACCTAATATTATACTAGTTAGTTCTCATGTATGAAACATATAAATAAGAATATGAGTATGTTATTAAAATAACGGGACTAGCGTGTAGAATAAAATATGTATGTATATATTTTGATAAATGTTATAATATTATATAAGAATAGCTATCTATTCGGTTATATGTAACTGTTATAACTATTATACTTGTATAATATACTATTCATTAAATGTTTATTGCTGAAATTCAAAATTAATTGAAAATTCAGTTTTTGCAAATTTTTCATTGTAAAATTGAAAGTAAATACCAACAGAATCTATAAAAAAATATATTGTACAGCAATATTACCCGATGGAATTTTTAATGCATAGTGCACTAGTAAAAATATGTACTTATATTAATAAATGCATATTATGTGAGTTCAAATAAAATACCTATAGGACTAAAGTGGTGCACCTTGAAGAAATAATGTCAAATATGGAAGTTTCAAATAATTAACTCCTAATGGAAATAGGAAATAATATAATATACTATATAGTGTTATAACAGTCAAGGCCATGGTCATTTTATGTTTTGTTCATTTCAAAATCGTTCGTTAATATTGTAAAGAGAAATTAAATATATACTTACAAATAAATAGGTGTTTTAAAATTCTAGTGTATTATTTATAAATTGTTTTCTCGTCGGTGAAATGCGTAATTACAAAAACATTTAACCATCGCTTTTAAAAAAATAAGTACTCACCAACATTCTATAATTGTTTAATAATAGATTTTTTTTAATGAGTTTAAGAATGGATATATTCTCATTTTACTACTATTCTCTTATTTTTTTATTAATTCCTCCTACATTTTAAATTACGAAGTATAGGTATAGAAAAATAATTAATTCGAAGACAATATTTTATATTAACTTTTAATAAATATAAATGCAAAACCAAAATGAAAATACATGAATAATAGATACCTATTTGAATATTAAATATAATTTAGTCGAAATCCGAGACCCTCCTCATAAATACTTCAATATAGCACGCTATTTATCTAAATACATCACATTCAACTAACACGTTTATTCGTATAATTATTTTAATGATTTTTAGAATATTAACCATGGAATTAATTAGATTCATTTAATTTAATTATATTTAATTAAATTATAAATTAGTCATTACCAAATAAATTTGAACATTTTGGGTTTTTAAACAATAAAAAGTAGTTTATACTTCGAAAAATATGAACATTTTGTTACTATTTAGAATTCAATCTATTTGATTTTAAATGTTTATCAATTTATTTTTATGTTAAGGTAGTTATATTTTCCAGAATATATAATAATTTATATAAAATGAGCAATGATTAGATCAAAAAAAAAAAAATCACCCACCGCTGGGAAGTTTCCAATATATAAAGTGATAAGATTACAACATCATAAGTATAAAACTAAATAGGTAAATTTAAGTATAGACTAATCAAAAAAAAAAATACTATTAGTTAGATTTCCGTTATTACGTGGTCTACAAAATACGATTTTACACAAGCGTAAGAATAAAACGTGAACAGTGATTTAAATTAGGCACTCGTCACGCTTCGTTTACTTCGGAAAAGGATAGTACCGTTCTAGTATATTATTAGTTTAAATTATAACGAGAAGACATTTTTATTGTAAATGAATATAATATAATATAGCATATTTACTATCAAACAGAAATATATGTTTAACAAAAAATACTCGAGATTTTATTAAAACAGAAGAATACTACTTCTTTGAAGTTTTTATTCCTTGATTTCTCAAAAAATTATAGAAGTAATAAGATGAAAATTAAAAAATGTTTAGATACTCAATTAAAAATTAGTAAACTTGTAACTACTAATTAATATTATAGGTAACAGTATAAAAAGTCAATAATAATAATTTTTAAAAACGTCATTGCGTAGAAGTTATATTATCCTCATGGGCGCTCGCAGGGGGGAGCCAAAGGGGCCATTGCCCCTACTGGTAATTTTTGTTTCAAAACTATTGTTAATTTAATACCATGCATATTAATTATAACATAATTTTATTGAGATCCATTTATGAAGTTTAGTAAAATTTATCATATTTTTAGATATTCTAAAATGTATAATCTTGAATGTATTTATTTGTTTACAATGTTTAGGCAAGACTGCATATCGCTTAAGACTATAAATTCTCCCGAGGACCGATTTCTATGGTATTTGATTTTGTTCTCATATATTTTTAGATACACGTTGTGACTTTTAGAATTTTAATCTTGCCCCGGGTGGGATTTTATACTGCGGGCGCGCTTGATTATCCTATATAGTTAAGTCAATGGTTTTGTAGTATAGAATAACTATTTCTACAGTCGACGGTTTTATTGTATTTGTAAAATTACCATCAACAGCTAATGAGCATAAAGCTATAATTAAATGATTTTCCCAAATTGTTTATCACGCATATTAATGAATTAGTAAATTTTAAGATCATTAATAATATTAGAATCTACCTAAACGAACACTACGTTGAATATTATACTTCATAATGCAAATTATTATAACTCAATTCAAAAAATGATAAATGCAAAAATAACCGTTGTCGGCTGCAGGTATTTTTGTACTGCCAACTGATAAATGTTGCATTTAACAAAGAGTAACCGACATTTTTATTGATTTTTTTCACATTATTACAAACCTTGTATACACATATATAAAGGACCTTTCGAGGGTATGACGTTGTAATAAGAAAAAATAAAAATGTAGAAACTTACCCCGGTAAAAGCGCACCATTGGACTGACTGAAAAGTTTTTCTCGTTCTTTTTTACTACATTCTATTACCATTTCAAATTTGTTTCGAGCGAATAAATAATTAAACTTTGTGTGCACACGGCTGCTGGGGAGGCTCTCGAAAACGTTTTACTGTATGAACCTAAGAGTGTACGGATAAGTGTTAACTCTCTGAACGTGCGTACGACACAATACGATCGAACGACGAACAACCCTCTTGACTTACTTCTGACTACGGGAATGATTGCAGATTTCGTTTTTCGGAAAGTTTCCCCCACGATTTCACCGCGCGATTAGTACCCACTTACGTCGATGGGTTGTCGTCATGCAAACGCGAAGTGTTTATATTCAATAACGGCGCACTCTTGTGTCGAGTTCTCGTCGAGCGCTTGAATGCGTAGATAACACGACAATAAGTGATAACGACAAAACTGTTTGCGATAAACTCTTATCACACGTGTGTCGTGTCACACGAAATGCCAATAGGAATGATTTATTAATACCGTTCGACCGATGAACAGAATTTCAATATTGAATTAACGCCAACCGTTCTAATAGTTGCATTTCTCCCGCATTAAGATCTCATCGTATGTGCATCTCACGATTGTAAAACTGCCTACTAAACAGTTCTAAAGTATTAACCGTCGGTTTGCAGTCTAATGTCTGGTTGTTAATCTGGTTCAATGAGCTGAACAGATATTTTTTAACCATTGGAATGGTTTTTTTTAAGTATTTTTTAGTGATTATTTTACTTCCATACTTGTACTGTGAAAGTCAGATTGATGGCAAGTGTTTTCATTTTATAAACATTTTTTATCCTCGTTTAATAATTTTCCAACAAATATTCAGTTATCCCATTCGATATAATATATACATATATTTTAATGATTTAATAATTACATTCTTCAAATGTTTGTTTTTCTTTTTTAGATGATTTTACAAATGTCAATACTAGTTTACAGTTAGTAACAAGGTTTTCTCAAAATCGTATTCATGGCTCAATATTATTTTCCCAACATTCTACAAATGATGATATTATTCAAATTACTGTTTCATTAAATAATTTTGGAGAGCCATCACAATGGTCGTGGCAAATAAAAGAATTTCCAGTTGATTACACTATTTTAACTGATCGATGTACTGACAAAAACCTTGGCAACAAGTAATTTAGTAGCTGTATATCAAAGAAATGTATGTCTTATCATAAATATTTTTAATGACAAAATTGCTGATTAATTTATAGACTTATTAACTTTGATGATACATTTGGAGCATTGACTTTGGAGAATCATACACAACTTCAGTTTTCAATATCAAAATCTATTTTAGAACTTACTGGTCCATTGGGAATTTGGTATAGGTCATTATTACTTAAAGATAATGTTGGAAATACTATTTGTTCAACAATTATGGTATGTTTATTATTTTAATGATTGCTTTACTTAACATTATAAAATAATAAATTCTTATTAGAGTATGTGAAATAAATATAAAAAATATACATCTTAATTAAACTAAGTAGGTAAAATTTGCTTGATTTTATATTAAATTTTTTTAATTTATAAAGCTATTTTTTTTCATATTTAATATTATTTTTAATAAACTAATGAGTAATATTTAACAGTAAAAATTAATGATTTTTATTAGGCAAAAGATGATTCAAAATTGAGAGTGGCTGAGGCAAATTTTCAAACACGATTTTTCGGCAAAATTTATATAATTTGGGTTGGAATATCTGGAAGTTTAATGGATGCTATCATATTTACAAATCTTGAGGATAGAAAAAGTTTGAAATCTGAGCTTAGTACCAATAATTGGAAAATTTTCTCAACTGATGTTCTTGAAACTAATTTAGGTTTGATATAATTGTTATAAATATATTTTACACTAAAACATCATTGTTTAATTTTGATATAATTTTAATTTTTAGGTAAATCAAAACTCAATTGTGATGCTCTACAAATTCTATATGATCCAGAATCTACCGGGTTGGGTGATTTAGGTGCTCGTCTTGGACCAGTCCAAATTGGAAAAAAGTCATTAATTCGCGATACTAATTTAGCAACATTTGATATTGAGTATGAAAATAGAGTTTTATACATGGTTCTGTTTGATAGTGATCATACTGAAAATATTTTAGACTGTGCTCAAATATATTTAAAAAAAAGCATGACACTCAAGTAATTATATTTTTTACAAATTATTTAACCTAAACTTAAAATCAAAATTTATGTGATATGTTGTTATAGAGGATTTGTAAATGAAACAAAAATAAATCTTGAATTAACCTTATGGCAAAAATCAAAATTTGAAGTAACCAATATTTATACAAAAGTTGAAACTGTTCAAAATGGCCTAACTTTAAGTTTACATGAAATACCATCGATTCCAAAAACATATAAAGTTCCATCAAATATAAATAATGATTGCTTGGGTGTTGGCAATGTTTTTAATCCTACTGGTCAAGTATTCCCTTCTACTGCTGAAAGACTCACTCAAGATCAATATGCTATTGGTGATTTAAGTGGAAAATATAATTATGGCAGTTCCATTTGGGATATATTTTTACCATTATTTGGAAGCAATAGTGTTATTCATAGATCATTAGTTTTATACATGTAAGTATAATCCTTTTTTTAAATATATAAGAATTAATAATATTTTTTTTTTTAGAAATAAAGAAATATGGACTTGTGCCACATTATTACCATTTACTGGTCCTAATTCTCAAACTAAAATTGCTTACTTAACAGCAGAGGCAATTTATCGTTATCCTTTAGTTGGAAGGATTATATTTCGACAGCCAGTTGACATAGGCGCTACTGAAACTATAATAATTATTGAAAGTTTAGTTCATGCTGATGGTACTACTCTAAAAGATTCAGATGAACATAGATGGTCTATAAACGTACAACCACCTGGTAAGGATTTTTATGACTGGATGAATCGATGTAAAAGTGCTGGCCTTATATATGACCCTTATAAGGTATTTTAATAATTTATGATTAAAATATTAATGTTTCTTTTGTTACTTGTGAGTTTATTAATTATCTTCAAAATTAGGTTGTAAAAAACAACATGTCATCTTTATGCAGCAAATCTCTTAAATACTGCAGTGTAGGGGATTTATCTTCTCGTTTGAATAGTTTGTCTATAGCAGGCAATAAATTAAACTCCATAAATATTAGTAGACGAATGTTTGTGGATGAATATATTTCATTATTTGGAATAAATTCAATTATTGGTAAATCACTTGTAATTTACAGTGATCATGGTCCTGAAGCTCGTGGAGATCGTTTAGCTTGTTCAAAGTAATTTTATGATTAATATACATGATGGTGGAAGTATCTAAAATGAACAAAGCTTGCATTTTTTTGTACAAATTTCAATCACTATATATTATTAATTAGGATAACAAAACTTTAAAACTTGCATGTTTACAATTATGAAATTATGAAAATTAATTATGAAAAATTATGAAAAATAATTACTAAATGATTTTGCCTGAATGTTAAAATGTAATCTAAAAATAAAATTTAAAAAATAAAAAATGAAATATTTTTTCAGAGAATGAATTACATGAGTTATAGTTAAAATTAGTTAAAATATTGTTTATGCCTGCTAGAAATAATCCTAAATTCTTTCTTTATAAACATTTTTAAAATTAAGTACATAAACTTTGAAATTCTTTATTTGTAAATAAAAATTCTTCCTCCAAAAGTATTACACTTAAATGTCTACGTAGTATGTTATTTATATTATATTTTAGTAGTATATAAATATATTTCTGAATAGCATACATGGTTAACAATAATATTTGATTTAAAACTTAATAACATATAATATAATTTGATTCTCTGAAGCTTTTTATATATAATTTTGGCTTTATTTTAATCTTCTTCTTCTATACTATACAAGGATAAAGATTATGTATAAAGTATTAAAGTTTGAATTTATAACATATTATGTATTATAATTAATGAATATGTTTGATTAAAGAAGATTAAAGAATAAAGTATATTTTAGAAATAATGATTTATTTACTTTAGGATTGAAAAAGTATGGCATAGAAAAGCAGTTGTAAAAGACTGGTATAGTGAAAATGACACAATATCTGTTTCTGGTAAAATTGAATTATTTCAACTTTCTGAGTATGATCCAGTTGATTTTGAAATCAACTTACAAGGTGTACAAGGTGGAAATAATTATTATGTTTATTCGGTAAGTTGTTTGTTTTAATTATAATCTAAATTTTGTACAGTTTTATCTTCAATGTATTATTAAAAATGTGTAATGTTATAGAATCCAGTTGATGGTGGTTTAGATTTACCATGTGAGAATTCAAATTTATATGAAGTCTGGGATCCATGGAATAATAAAGTAACTGGAACTTTACGATACGGTGATTGGAGTTCACGGTTTGGTTCGATACATGGTGCTAGAACATTAACTGCAATTGGCAATGATACACATGCTCAGCTATTTGGTCAATTGGTATTTTTGAGTCGTTCAGTTATAATACATGGTATACCTGCTAAAAAAAGGTGAGTTACAAATATATAATTTAAACAAGTTGATTTTACATCTAATATAATATAATAATTATGTTTATAGGTTAGCATGTTCTACAATTGAAAGAGGATATGCACCATCAGAAGCTAGAGAAATCAGAGCAATGGCTTCATTTCATAATCCAAATGGTTTTCTTTATGGTTATATACGAATGGTTTGTATTCTGCTATTTTTATCATTATATATATATATATATATATTATTCTATTATTTATTTTTATATTTTAGACTCAATTGATCTATAATGATGGAAGTAAAAGTGATACTGTGATAGAAGTTAATTTACATTATCCTGGGACATATAATCGAAATATAGTGAGTGAAGAATTTTAAGCCTATTAATTAAATTATTTCTACAATTCTGCACAATTGATTTTTAGACAAAAAATCATAAATGGGCGGTTTATGTCAATCCTGTTGGTATTGATGCAACTGTTGTAGATCATGGAACTCGGTGCACTGCAGCTGGGTACATATGGAATCCATATTACACTCAATTAGCTGATCCATTGAATGTAAAGTTATTTTTAAAATTGCTATGAATATATAATTTTATATTATATATAAAAATATAAACTTTATTTGATGACTGAGTCATTAGTTTTATTTAAAAATGTTTAAAATGTACATATATCTTTATAGATAATGCTTTATGAAAATGAATGTGGACCAGATCAACCTTTACGATGTTATGTTGGAGATATATCAGGTCGTCTTGGTAATATTGATGTTGGATCACATTCAATGGTATTTTCTGATCCAAATTTACCTTTAGGTAATAGTATAGAATAAAAAAAAGTACTTTTATAGCTCTATATTTTTAATATTCATTTATAATTTTAGAAGGAGAAATTTCTGCAATTGGAAGATCAATTATAGTGTTTTCAAAAAATGGTTTTCAAAAATTAGCTTGCGCTAACATTGAATATGACAAAGATATAATAAAATATGTAAATGTAAGAAGAACTACCAAGTATGAAACAACACATTTTTTCGAAGCTGTCAGAAGCGTATTGGGTGTCCCTGATTGGATGTTAACTGTCGACAGTAGAAAAACGAAAATATTACACAATGGAGCTTGTATTCAGTATTTGGTGCATTTCAAAGGTAAACTGTTCTTTAAGTTTAAATTAATTTGATTTTAATTGTATCTGTTTTATTTAGGATCCATTGCTAATGAATTAGAATCAGATTTTAGTAAACTTTTAACACTTGGATATTTACCTGCTCAAACACTAAAAATAAGTGGTTATTATCCTACTAAAGTTAAGTTGAAAATTCCATATCAAAGTTGCCCAGTATATAATAAAAAACTGGCATCAAGTAAGTTGTTTACACTCAAAACTTTTGAATACTTTTTATTTTATTTCATTTATATATAATATAAGGTATAACTAATTAATCGTTTTAGGTATATCATCTGCAGCGAAGTGGATTAAGAGTTATAGTTTAACAGTTACTATAACACTCATGTTTAATATATATGTTTTATTATTATAGGACAAACTCCTAATTAAGTTTACTATTTTATTCTTTATTATTGTTAGTTGTTATGTTAACATGTATGACCTCATAGTGGTGAATATTGATAATCACTGGTAATTCTCGACCTTTACTAATTATTTTAGCGAATTTTTTCTAGTTTTACAAATACCTCATATTGCAGACATTTACTGGTGATTGTTGACATGCATAATAGTTAATAAATAAATGTTGACAAACCAATAAAAATAATATAATTATAACTATTTTACAATTAATACTTAATAAAAGATACAAATTGACAAATAAATAATAAATATATTAAGATTGGTTAGTTAATAATTTAACTTAATACTTTATTCATTTTATTGTAGTTTATTGTGACATTTTTTTTTCTTTAACACCATAACTTCATTCATACATTTATTGTACTTTTCGGTACTTAAATAAAACAATTATCTTCCTTTTTTTTGGTCAATAGTTAATTAAACTTTTCATTCAAAATATCTTTCATATTTTCCATTTTCATGATTAATTATTTTCTGTTTAATTGAAATCAAAAATAATACTTTTAAATACTTGTTGCTCTAGATTTAGTATATGTGCCAATTCTAACAAAGGTATGATTTTAAATTAAAAAATCAGATTGTTAAATATCGATTAATATCTCGAGCTATAATAATAATAGCTGTGCTTATGGATTTAAAAAAATTATAGTTTCAAAACATTGTGATATAGCAATAACATCTTAAATCAAAATATTATTGAAAATATCTTTTAACATACAACGTGCTTTATGTATGGTCAATATTTACCAAACAATAGTTGTAATTTTCCACAATCACTGGTGACAACAAAAGCTATTTTGGCAACATTCACTTCAACTTTTAGTGTATAGTGATATACACTGGTGACTATCAACATTCATTGCTGTCATACACCTTAACAATTATATTGTTTATTCACAGTTTATCCATTTATATTTTAATTCATTTTTTTTACTTTTTGTGATAAAAAATTAATAAATATTTATTATGTTGCAATTTATTATGTTGTTTTAAAATGTTAATACATTTTTTTTTATTTATTTAAAGTAATTCAGACCTATAATCTGGATCTAGTATATTTATAATTTAATTATATAGGTTATGTATATATGTTCTTGACAAACTCTTAATTATATTGTCTGTAGTTCAAGGATCATTAGACAGCCAGAAATTGTTCAGTACCTATTTCGCAAATACATTAATTTTTTTAAACTAAACCAAGATACATATATTAATTCAATTATTAACCATTTATGTTTTATTTATTTATTTTTAATAGATAAAATTCAATATTTTTTTATGATTTAAACAATTATTTATCAAAATTAATTGTAAAAACAATATTACCTATTTTATGATTTTATATTGATCCCCTATGATTTTCTAATTGAATCCCTAAAGAGATTATTTTTCTACAGATATTTATATAAATTAATCAGTGATTAATAATCACATACCTAGCAAACAGTCAATTAATTATAATTTTTTTTTTTTTTTAAGTTATGACTTGAGGTATGGGGAAGCATACACACCTTAACTATTTTTAGATAACCTTTCTTTACTATGTCAGTTCAAACTTAAATAATTACAACTAATTGACACTGGGTTTGAAATAAGAGATTCATGTACCTTCAATAGTTTTTTCAGAGGAATAATTTTTTTTAAAATTTAAGTTTAAAATTTGAATAATAAAATAATAAAAAAAAATTAATTAAAATTAAAACTATTAAATATTTAAAACTCGTAAATTAATAAATAAATAAATAAAAGCTTAGCCTGGGAACATTATAATTATATTTGTAAAATATGACAGTAAAGAGCTAAACTTTTATGTATTATATTTGTGTAAACTATTTGTTTATTTATTTATAGATAATATTTACGGTTGACATTTTCATACTTAATGTTGATACGTTTTTAACCTCAATAGAAATGGATACAATTATTTTAATTAAGAAAACATTTAGTGAGACACTGTGATTAGGCAAGTCTATTTCAAATAAACGGCCTATAATTAAATTCCCTTTGGGGATTAATACATACTGTATTGTATAATCGTATAAGAAATCTATGAACTCTACAACAGAAAAAAAAAATCGGTACTTAAATACAGTCTCCACAAAATCTCCTCCAAAATCCTCCAAGAGTTTTCTCACAAAGTTTCGCACACGCCTCGTATTAATTATTTTCCGTGTAATGATCTTTTGATCATTAAAAATCAGTGGAAATATTAAAATAATAAAGTCCATTATTCAACCCCTAATTTTAACAAATTAAATAATGTTACTTCCAGTCTTAGTTTTAATCAGAAAAAAACGCCAATTTTACTGCTGAGCACGGCACTGCTTTCAACTACACTAGAAAACTTTTTTGCTTATTTTTCAAGTAATTTAAAGCTGTTACTTCATCACTCCTTCAATTGACAACAGTTTTAAGACAATTGATTCCAACGTCTATACCTACTTATTAAACTCGTTTTCTTCATTAGTTCACTACATTTCATTCATTGTTAGAAATGATATTCTTTGTTTTTTATAATTATCTGTTTCTTTTTTTGAAAATCGTAAAATAAGAAACAATAAAAAACTATTTACAATAGCAATTACATAGTTTGGCTACTTGTGAAAGAAGTTTCAATGAAATGAAAAAAATAAAAACTTGGCTAAGGACATTGTTGGTTCAAGATAGGTTCAGCGATCTTTCAATACTATATATTGAAAAAGATATTTCGAAAAATATAAAAAGCGATGATATTTTGAATATCTTTGCTGATACAAATAGATATTTGTCATCAAAATAAAATATCAATTATTTTTAAATATACGTTATTTAGTGTTTTTTTAAAACAATTTAAACATACCTATCTAGATTTTTAATGGCAATAAGTTTTACTTGTACACAGGAAGGGGGTGTGGGAGCGAAGCCCCGCCGGTTACTTTACATTGAATTATTATAGCCTCCACAAAAATTCAATCAAATATCCGCCTATGGCGATAAAGATTTTGAAAACTAATTTAAATTCGTCATAAAGTCTTCTTTAGATCGACTTTCCCACTTTTTTGATTTTGTCTCCCAAATTAATAGAATTAAACAAATTGGAAACATAAAAATTAATTTTTGGATATGTTAAGTACAAAATAAAAAAATATGAGAAAGTTGATCTAAAGAAGACTTTACGAAAAATTCAAATAGGTTTTCAAAATCCTTATCGCCTTAATGCCCGGAATACACGAGGCTAGTTTTTCAAGCTAGGATAGCAAGGTAATACTAGTAAGCTAGAAATAATAGCTTTGTGTAAACAGAACTAGCTTTGTTTTTAAGCTAGCAAGCTAGGGGATATTTTAATAAGCTAGCGTGTCAAGCCAGGCAAGTTTAATAGGATTGCGTTCTATTTTTTTTTGAGCTAGCACACCTCCCACCACTGAATTTACTATCTTAGATAGTGTTCTATCTCCGTGTAGACGGCAAAGCTAGTACATGATCGGCTAGCGCAGTGTTCACGCTTTTTATTACGCCACGTGGTTTATTAAATGTGAATCGGTATTGTTGATGTAGGTTTTTTTATACGTCAAAATGCCAAAATTAAGTGGTGATCTTAATTTAAAGTTTGTAGAATTATATCACGAAGAAGAATGTCTATGGAATGTCAGTATTCCATCGTATAAAAATAAATCTATGCGTGATACATCACTACAAAAAATATGTGCAGAATTGAATACAATCGGCATACAAATGACAGTTAATGAAGTAAAAAATAAAATTAAAAATTTAAGAGCAACATACTGTCAAATGTCAACAATTGAAAAATCAACCAGGTCCGGTGCAGGTGCTAATGAGGAGTATAAACCTAAATTGAGTTGGTTCGAGGAAATGCATAATTTTATAAAAAATGTTCCAATGAAAAGAAAAACAACCGTAAGTTATATTTATTTTGTAAATAATTAATAAATAAATTAAAATAAATTTAACTACCTATTTAATTATTAATTCATTTATTATTATTCTTAATATTAAATATTATTTACAATATTATTAATGAATCATATTTCCTTGCCATGGCACCGCACCCTCGTTGTTAAAATAGTCTTTAATGGTTTCTCTTTTTTGGACTGCTGAAATCGAAGGATGGTTACTTCCTTGTCGACATAAATTTTCTAAGCCTGTAGTTTCTGTTCTCCATGTACCATGAATAATATTTCTTGCCTCAGTATCTTCACGGTCGATATCACAGTGCGTTATATAATTATTTCGTTTTTCTTTTCGTAACCAATTATGCAAACCAAT